>NC_064810.1:95694558-95965634 GCF_023721935.1 Panthera uncia
GAGAGAGCCAAAGCATAAGAGACTGTTAAAAACTGAGAACAAATTGAGGGTTGACGGGGGGTGGGAGGGAGGGCAGGGTGGGTGATGGGTATTGAGGAGGGCACCTTTTGGGATGAGCACTGGGTGTTGTATGGAAACCAATTTGACAGTAAATTTCATATATTAAAAAATAAAAAAAATAAAAAAATAAAAAATAAAAAATAAAAAAAAAGAAAGAATTCTGCCAACAGTTGGCTCTTTTGCTTCATTTAATTGGGAGGAGTCAAGTCAGTCTTGATCTGGCCATCAAAGCTTTGGGAAATTGCTGTTTATCACACGCAAGATAACCTTTCTTTTCTTAAGAACTCTTCCCGGATGTACAATTGGGGCAACCGAGATGAACTGAAGTAGTTTGGATGGGTGTTTCAGGATCTAATCTAGAAGAAGGGTAATTGTTACTAGAATGCTTTTGAAAAGCACTTGTCTATCTCACATATGCACACACAAAACTTAAACTAAATTAAGGACAGTGAACAAGGGACATCTATTTCCTTCACGGTTTGAGGTGATGAGATTTTCCCATGTTTTCAATCCCCTAGATCATGTTCCATTCCTTTTACAACTAGTCATTTGCAAGAGATTGGGTGTTGTTAATGGTCTATGGAAGGAAAATGTGCCTTATCTCTGCAGAGCGATGATTCCTCTGCATGAATGGCCACTGTGGTCCTTATGTGGGATTAGTTTTGTTGACTGATGACCTTAGCACATGACCTGGCACTTAAACCGGGGAAGGAGAGAGGCCACCGTGCTCTCTTTACACATACTCATTGTCAGTTTACTCCTACATCTGATTCCCCTGTCATCCCTCAGTGTCTTCAGTTCAGTTCTCTCTAAACCTCAACTCTCCATCCATGCTCAGAGTACAATTTATTTTTGCCTCACTGTGGCAAAATCATCAACCACCACCACTACCAGCACAAACACACACACACACACACACACACATGCCAGCACCCTTACTGTATCAGTCTTTCCACTGTCTATTCAAATTTCATCCCTCCAGACTTCCGAAACTAGTATTTTTACAGTATGGCCCTCCGATCATCTGCAACAGAATTTCCTGATAATTTTACAAATGCAGATTCCTGGGCCCCACTTCCTGCTAACCACATCAGATTCATTGAGAGTTGGGCCTGGAAAAGTGCTTTTTCCACAGGCCTCCAGGGAATCTGTCCACACACTGAAGTCTAAGAACCAGCTGCAGCTGCCCACTTTGAACCCTGGTAAGACCTCTCTTCCTTTTACTGATGGACTCCTTATTCATGTGACACATACGGCCTCTACTTCCTTTGGCCTCCCACCTTCCTAATTCCCCATAATTTCTTGTTCTTTGAAAAGTATTCTCTCTCAGTCCCCACAGAGCAACTTGAGTTTACCTCTAGTAGTACTGTCTACTAATATTTTAAAACTAGGAGTCGGTGCTGAGCTGCAAACAAAGCTGACAGAGTTAAAACATAAGGACATATTTTACCCAAAGTTTCAGAAAATGATGCTATTTTAGTCCCTCTTTGTCAACTGAATTTGAGTGAAAGAAGAAAGGCATTGTGTGGTAAAGTGATGCTACTGGGAGAGGGAAATGAGCAGGCGAATATATTTAAAGCAACTTCTTCTAAATCAGTATTACAATGGTACAGTATACAATATAACTGCAAATCTGTAAATACAGATGGAAGATAGCCAAGATATTTGATGTTTTGTAATGACTAAATACTCACTGCAGCCGAAATTATGTCTAATATTATTTCATCAGCTTATGGTATATGCAAAAGAGACATGAGAAATGGATGGTGCTTATTCTTACATAATATAGAATCCATTGAAAGCTATAACAATTTGGGGCTCCTGGGTGGTGCAGTCGGTTAAGTGTCAGACTTCAGCTCAGGTCATGATCTCACTATTCATGAGTTCGAGCCCGGCTTCGGGCTCTGTGCTGACAGCTCGGAGCCTGGAGCCTGCTTCGGATTCTGTGTCTCCCTCTCTCTCTGCCCCTCCCCTGCTTGCACTCTGTCTCTCTCTCTCTCTCTCTCTCTCTCTCTCTCTCAGAAGTAAATAAACATTAAAAAATTTAAAGAAAAAGAAAGCTATAAAAATTAAACATTGTGTATATTAGGGGCTACAGATAACAATTCTTCATACTGTCACAGTAGTGCACTTGTAAAGTCTGACAGAATGAGAAGGAATAGAATAACATTAGTTTATTCTACCAAATTTAACATGCTTAGTGAAAATATAAAATAAAACTCCCTGGTTTATTTAGATTCCCAATTGATGTTTTAAAAACCAATGATATAAGTAAATCAGGTTAAAGTGATTCATCAAAGTGACAATGTCATTCATGATCATTAAATATTGTAAATAATAAAATTCCAACAAAGATCACTGGTTAAATATATTTAGTAATATCCATATGATGGAAAGATAAATGACCTTTAAAAAAACATGTTTTGGGTAATATTTAATAACACGGAAGAAATGCTCCCAATAACGAGATAAGCAAAAAAACTCAAGATACAATTTTTTTGTACAATTCCGTGAAGAAGTATGTGAATATATTTTTCAAAAAAAGGCTAAACAGAAACAAAATAAATCACAGTGGTTATTTGTGTATCATTGAATTACAAGCTCATTTTCATCTTTCTATTTTTCTAGTATTTAATACTGAACATTCATTATTTACATAACCAGATATGTGACCGTGCTTTAAAGTGGCTTCACTAACTATATTAATAATTCTGTGGTCTTGATAAAGAAAATTTTTCTACCTCCAAGTAATATATTTGTTTCCCCAAGTAATGTTTCTAATCCACAGATACAATCAACTCAGAGCACGTACACAAAGAACACATACATTTGTTCTTTACCTTCTCTTATTCTTGGGCAACGCAGCTGACTTCCTTGAATGTCATGTTGTTCTACCTTGTGCCAAGTGAGGAACTTAAAGGAGTCTGATGGAAGCTTTAAAATAAGAGGAGAAATAGCATCTGGTCATACGCGATTCATGTACTTTTATGTGTAAAAGTAATACAGATCATCGCCAAACATTCAGCCACATTGAACTGCAAATACCTGACGGTGTCCTTATAGAAGTCATTTTAGTTCATTTTAAATTATGTATTCTTATACAGATTAGCATCTGCAACACCTGCAACTGATTTACATCTGGTGATAAATGACAACAGTAATACATACGTATACCCATTCATGAATCCGCTTTACAGCACCTCTGATAAATCATTCTTTAATATTTATTGAATGTATATTAGGGGCTACAGCTAACAATTCTTTGCAGTCACACTAGTACACTTATAAAATTTGATAGGATATAAAGGAATAGTCAAATATTGGTTTATTGTACCAAATTTAAAATGCTTGGTAAAAATATAAAACGAAACTACCTGATTTATTTAGATTGAGAGATCTCATTCCCTTTTCCGTTTTATAACTGTTCTAATTGTTGGCGGCTCTTTATTATATGGGACCCCAAGCCTCTCTAACTTGCTTCAGTTGTCAAAGTTCTGCCTTTTGAGGCTCCATAGAAGTCACACGTGGCTACTATTTTAAGTGTTTCGTAACGATTGTCATCTTCTTCCTAAGTTGTACCGTTATTACTCACAGATCATGGCTGACAAATCATTATATGATTCTCCTTGGAAAGAGTTCTAATTTATTGACATTGTTCTTAAAATGTGCAGCCAGTATTGAAAGAAATATTGTAGGTCTGGTCATCTTCCTTGTTCTGGACAGTGTATTACCAACCAGACTTTGTGCCAACATCATATTTGGGGCAATTTTTTATTGTTTACCATTATGGCGGCTGTAGTCAATCAAAATTGCCCATATCTTATATGGTATATGATAGTCTCAAGGTTAACACAAATGAAAAGGCATATTACACGGAAAAGAGTGTCCTGTTAAATACAGACACCATACATTCATTCTTCTGTTAGCCAGTGTTGTATACATAAACAAACAAACCCAGAATATTTGATATAAAGAAATGTCATTAGAGTATTTGGAACAACCACTTTCATCTCACAGAGAAGCATTGCACAGAGCTTATGTTTTGCTTGAGCTGTAAATTTGTGTGACTAATACTAACATAAAACAAAAACAAAAACAAAAAAAAAACATTTCCACCACTGAATAAGCTTATGAGGCTCTGGACTGAACTAAGTGAAGCATTTCCCTTTGCTACAGGACTCCGCAGAGACATTATTTGCTAATATACACCGTGAGTCTCTACTCACAAAGTGTTCCCCCAGACTTTTTAAATCATAAAAACTTTTATTTTTGAAGCAGCACGGGGGGCTCGTGCATCTTGTGAAGCAGAATTTGGAACATGCCGACTCAGAAGAAATTGATAAGAGGTGGCTTTTTAATAATCATTTAGCTTTGATTTTTTTATCTTCATTGCTTACTCACTAATGACCATGGCTGTTCTAGTAAATACCTCCATATCTTCATTTAAAAATAGAGTAACAAGGGGCGCCTGGGTGGCTCAGTCGGTTAAGCGGCCGACTTCGGCTCAGGTCATGATCTCATGGTCCGTGAGTTCGAGCCCCGTGTCGGGCTCTGTGCTGACAGCTCAGAGCCTGGAGCCTGTTTCAGATTCTGTGTCTCCCTCTCTCTGACCCTCCCCCCGTTCATGCTCTGTCTCTCTCTGTCTCAAAAATAAATAAACGTTAAAAAATATTTTTTAAAAAAATAAATAAAAATAGAGTAACAAAATCTCTCTACCTTATTGATAGCAAAAAGCTAAAAAGCTAATGAATGCTTGAGCAATTCTTTGAGATAATCTGAGGATTTGCTAATATGATTTTAAGGAATTCACTCATTCTTTGGAAATATTATTTAAAAAACCAAGAAACATACATTTTAGATTATTGAGGAATGTGATCCCTGGACTATTCTTGGCTGTTGAGTTCACATGTTTATGGAAGCTTCGTTCCCAATATCCAATGTGCTTTTGGATTGTTTTTTCTTGCTTCTATCATAGAATAAAAATATATTAGAAGTTAAATTCCCTGGAGTTGCCATACCCCATTGCCTTTTTGTGCTAGTTCCTGATGATCTTACTGGAAAAAGAAGAATCTAAGCTAAAGCTGTATTTGAGAAGAAAGTTTCCATTTTTCAACCGACATCTAATTTTGTACAAAATACTGTTTGCCTTTTTAAAGGAGTTCTGTGGTTGATTTTGGGATTTCTGATATTATAGGAAAATGAGCTATTACATTTCTCTGTTTATGTTTATGTGAGGTTGTCAATATGCCGCAGTTGTGTGACCACTGCTTCTTCCTAAAGGAATCGTGAATACTTGTGTCTTACCTTTTTGTTGTTCCTTTCTTAATTCTGATGGAAGAAGTGATTAATCCATTGGTTCAATAGATATTTCCAAAGTTGGTTTGCTTCATTTCATTTCACTCATTTATTCAAAAATATATACTGTACCCTGCTGTGTGGCAGGCACTGGGGATATAAAGTTAAATAAAATATGGCATTTGTGCTTGAAAAACTCGTTTCCTATCATTGGAGAGGCAGATATTTGGAGTAACCCATCTTGATCCAGGGGGCTAGATGAAACAATTATAAATGAAGGAAAGGAGGGAAAAGCACATACGGTTCCACTGAGATGGCAGAGGGGAAAGTCTTGGAAGTGGTGAGTTTGGCAGGAAACCATTTCATCTTGAGGACAAAGGACATTCCAGAAAGAAAGGAGATAAATCTTAGGCCAGAGACAGAATTTGAACTCAGCAGGGGAAAGGAAGGGATGCCATTTCTGTTTTTGTGGTCACTGCCTTTTCTATTCTTCTCCAGTTTGCCTTCCTTCCCACGCCAGCTTCTTTCCATTTCCCCTCTGAGTCAGGAGTGAGGGTGTCAACATTTCATTCCTTCCCAATTACAAGGGTAGATTTAAGAACTTTGTACACTTATTTTAAAATGTTTAAAAGAGGCCAACTAATCTTTGACAAAACAGGAAAGAATATCCAATGGAAAAAAGACAGTCTCCTCAGCATATGGTGTTGGGAAAACTGGAGAGCAATATGCAGAAGCATGAACTTGGACCACTTTCTTACACCAGACACAAAAATAAACTCAAAGTGGATAAAAGCTGTAAATGCAAGACAGGAAGCCATCAAAATCCTAGAGGAGAAAACAGGCAACAAGGGCTTTCACCTCAGCCACAGCAACTTCTTCCTCGACATGTCTCCAGAGGAAAGGGAAACAAAAGCAAAAATGAACTATTAGGACCTCATCAAGATAAAAAGTTTCGCACGGTGAGGGAAACAATCAGCAAAACTAAAAGGCAATGTACAGAATGGGAGAAGATATTTGCAAATGACATATCAGATAAAGGATTAGTATTCAAAATCTATAAGGAATTTATCAAACTCAACATCCCAAAAACAAATAATCCAGTGAAGAAATGGGCAGAAGACATGAATACTTTTCCAAAGAAGACATCCAGAAGGCTAATTAATGGACATGTGAAAAGATGCTTAACATCACTCATCAAGGAAATACAAATCAAAACCACGGTGAGATACCACCTCACATCTGTCAGAATGGCTAAAATTAACAACTCAGGCAATGACATGTTGGCACGGATGCGGAGAAAGAGGAATACTTTTGAACTGCTGGTGGGAATGCAAACTTGTGCAGCCACTTTGGAAAACAGTATGGAGGTTCCTCAAAAAATTAAAAAGTATAACTACCCTATGACCCAGAAATTGCACTACTAGGTATTTATCCAAAGGATATAGGAGTGCTGATTCAAAGGGGCACACGCACTCTGATGTTTATAGCAGCACTATTGATAATAGCCAAAATATGGAAAGAGCCCACATGTTCATCAACTGATGAATGGATAAAGAAGTGGTACACACACACACACACACACACACACACACACACACACAGTGGAATATTATTTGGAAAGCAAAAAGAATGAAATCTTGCCATTTGCAACAACGTGGATGGAGCTTGGGTGTATTATGCTAAGTGAAATAAGTCAATCAGAGAAAGACAAGTATCACATGACTTCACGCATATGTGAATTTAAGATACAAACAGATGAACATAAGGGAAGGGAAGTAAAAATAATATAAGAACAGGGAGACAAACCATAAGAGACTCTTGAATACAGAGAACAAACAGAGAACACCGCTGGAGCGGTGTGGGGTGGGGGGATGGGCTAAATGGGTGATGGACATTAAGGAGGGCACTTGTTGAATGAGCACTGGGTATTATATGTAAGTGATGAATCACTAAATTCTACTCCTGAAACCATTATTACACTATATGTTAACTAACTTGGATTTAAATTTTAAAAGTTCAATGCAAGATAAAGTACATTTTATGAACTTCGCATTAGGTAAAGAGCAAATGAAAAGTATTTACCAGGGACGATATTCCAGAATCTGAATGTGGATGAAACCTTCTGTTCCTTGACAGAGCTGACCGAGTGTGTGACTCACTCAGATTGGAGCAATACGATGAATCAGATGCACATATCTGACTGCTTGTGTTTCGACCTGAGGAGCTGAGCCAAAGACAATGCTTAAAGTGTTTGTGTATCTCTTTTAAAATCTTTAAATGTACATTTCTTTGTATATAGCAGCCATAGCAACAAATTATAAGCACCAACCTTTCCACTGAGAGGATAAATGATACCCTAGAAATTTATCTAGATCTCAGAGGGACTTTGACGTCTTGTCATAGTCCTAAGCACATTTCTTATGGCTAATAGTCACTTGAGGCAAATTCTCCCCAAAGATAAGAGGGTCTGCCTAGACTGTATGTCTTAGAAAAGTAAATCTAATGGTACAGAGAAAAGCACATACATCCTTTCAAGATCTGAATGAGGAGGTCAGCCCTCATAGTAAGACATCATTCCTAATGGAGCTACCGGGGCAGACTGGTACAAGCAGGCATCCTTAAACTTTCTCTTGGTTTCCCCATTAATCTGGCTTACATTTTCCCTGGAATTTCCCCAAACCTCTTATACTTCTACAAATTGGTGGCAAACAAATAAAAAATTCAGGTTCTTTAATCAGTTTTACTCACTTTGAAATATTACTCGACCATTTTGCTTAACAACAGCCCAGTGCTCTCTGTATCCCCATTTTTATACCCCTGAGATATAAAACACCCTTTCTGCTCTCCTAGAGCAATTCTCTGGTTCATTATTCATTGTTTTTCTTACACTTTTCCCTATCTCTTCAGGAATAGTTGCAAGTTTCTCTTTCTGTAATTGGCGCTGTACATTATTTTAAGCCAATTTTAAAATAATATCTAAATATGCTTTTTCATGTTAAGTAAAACTATACATATCTCTCTTTCTTTCTGACCTCTTTTTACTCTTGATAGATCATTTTTCAGGCTCCAAGAATCTTAAGACAACCCTCTATATTTTATGGCACAATTATGCCTCGGTAGCAATTTTGCTTACAAGAAACTACACATCTCTTGTATATGAGGTTGCCTTCATAAAGTACAATTTAATATGTCTTTTATTTTCCATGTATTAGCTGAGCTGGTACACTAGAAGAGCATAGCCAGTACATCATATTCCACAAATAGCATTGTTGTGTCATTAAAAACAAAACAACTGGGGGTGCCTGGGTGGCTGGGTCGGTTGGGCGTCTGACTTTGGCTCAGGTCATGATCTCGCAGGTGACGAATTCGAGCCCTGTGTTGGCTCTGTGCTGACAGTTCAGAGCCTGGAGCCTGCTTCGGGTTCTGTGTCTCCCTCTCTGTTCCCCCCCTGCTCATGTTCTCTCCCTCTGTCTCTCTGTCTCTCTGTCTCTCTCTCTCCCAAAAATAAATAAACATTTTAAAAAACCATACCCTATTATCAAAGAGAAAATTATTCCTCCATCTGCACCTAAATAACAAATCAAGAATTTTATCTTAATTATGTGAAAAAGTCAGAAAATGTATGTCTCTCATATCTTTCCCACTTGAGCAATTCATTAATAGTTTGGATATTGTTTCTTGTAATTCGCAAAGTGTGCCTTGCCATTGAAACAAATTAACAAACACTAGAAGAAAAACAGCAAATTGTGTGAAATTTATTATTCCTGAGGCAGGTAAATCCTGTGATTGATAACTGGAGTTTTGGTCACCAATTGGGGAAAACACTGGGAGAAAAGGGAATAACATATTGGGATGAACAGGATGAAAGTTTAGCTGACTTTTTTGGTTCATTTGTTTTTAATAAAATATTCTAGCTATTTTCTGCCAAAATGAAGTTAGGAAACTAGGATAATGAACATGGCTGAATCTTTCATCAGTGATTGTTGTCGTGTTACTCTAAACTCCATTGATGGTTACACAGTGTGAATAAAAAATCTGGAGGTCTTCTTCTCTCTTGTTTTTAATCTAATGTATGAGAAGTGGTCATAGTTTACTTATCCAATCTCTCCAAAGAAGTCACAGGGGAAAAAAAGAAAGTCACATAATTAAAAGATCTGACAAGAGAGATCCACTTGACCGGGTTTTACTGTATTTATCTTGTATAATGCTACAGATTAAGTACAATCATTTCAATGTGAGATTCAGTTTAAAAATAACTCAAAATCATCTCGTCATCTTAGTTTACATCAGATGACTTGGGGATTTAAAGTAGAAGTCCTCTTTATGCCATTATCCTGATTACTATTAGACATTTATTAATAATAGAAGTTAATTAAAGCTTGGTAACACAAATAAATAGGCTGCTAACATCCCTAAACTCTCTCTGTCTGTCTCTCTGTCTCTGTCTCTGTCTCTGTCTCTTTCAGGTTATCTGAGAAGATTCTAACCAATAGATGACCAGTCTGATTGTTATTCATGTGAAATTTTTTCTGAGGCTCCAAAGTCTAGTTTCTATCTGTCGCATTCTCATTGCTCTCCGGACCCACACCAGGGGGCAGTGTCTGAAGAGTGGTGTGCTGGAACCTTGTGGTAGAAACCAGAGGGGCACTCTCAAAATCTTCTTTGTTCTGTTACTTCTGTCTTCAATTTCAAATAAAATTTTTCTTTGGTCTGATTTTTTGGGAGAAATCTCAGCAGTAAGATAACTTCTGAATCTTTGGTTTAAAAAAGAAAAGAAATGGGGCACCTTTTAGGTTATGTTTCTAACTTCCACTTCATCTGCAACTTTTCTAAGTTTACTTATGTTTTTTTTTTTAATTTTTTTAACGTTTATTTATTTTTGAGACAGAGAATGACAGAGCATGAACGGGGGAGGGGCAGAGAGAGAGGGAGACACAGAATCTGAAGCAGGCTCCAGGCTCTGAGCTGTCAGCACAGAAGCCGATGTGGGACTTGAACTCACGGACCGCGAGATCGTGACCTGAGTTGAAGTCCGACGTTTAACCGACTGAGCCACCCAGGCGCCCCAGTTTACTTACTTATGTTGAGAGAGAGCATAGAAGGGGCGGAGAGAGAGAGAGAGAGAGAGAGAGAGAGAGAGAGAGAATATCGCAGTTAGGCTCCACAGGCGTAGATTCGGACGTGGGGCCAGAACTCACAAACTGTGCGATCTTGACCTGAGCCCAAGTCAGTGGCTTAACTGACTGTGCCACCCACGCACCCCATCTGTAATGTGTACATCGCTGAAGTCAAAGCTGAAAGACCTGTAAGTCCTAGGAATCTGAGGAACAGATACTTTAGCCAAGGCACTTAGCATCTCTAATGGTCAGCTCCTTATGTTTAATATTCAGAAGACAATGTAGACTCTGACCGGTAGTGGTTTTTGTTTGTTTTGTAACATCACTGCTATGATGACGACTACGACTATTACAATATAATAGTTTCATAGTTAACATTTATTAACCACTTGCTATGTGCTGGGCACTGTACCAAGGGCTCTACATGGATTAGCTTACTCATGTAAGCCTCACAGTTACCAAATAAAGTGATCAACATGATTATTTTGTTTGTATTATTATAACACAATGAACATTATCGTTTATAGACGAGGACACTGAGGCACAGAGAGGTGGCATAATTTGCCCAAGGCACATTAAGAAATGATCAAGTGTTCTTACCACGATGACTCAGATTAGCTTTACATAAGCCACTGTGATTCTTTAAATAACTGTAAAGCTGTATCATCATGAGGGTGCAACTGTTATGAAGGAAAACCATTAATACTGATTTTCTTATTCCGATCGCTCCGCCTAACTACATATAAATAATAGCGCTGGTTAATAGGACATGTAAATCTGAGCAGCTACTATTTACTGAAAACAAAAGTTACGCCTTGAGTAGTAGAACCCATGAGAACACCATTCCAGATAACATCAAGCTGTTTTTAAAACCCTCTCCTATTCCCCCTCCACAAAAGAAAATAAAACCAGACACATGCAGTTTAGCTGGTATATTGGTTTACTCATTTTTAATCTTTCTGCCTGCAGTGAACAAACAGTTATCATAAATTACAAATCTCAACCCTTATGAAAGAGCAATTAATTTTATTAATGCTCCAATATAAAGCTGCCATGGAGAAGGTGCCATGGCTAAAAGTATACAGCATTTGTCAGCAGTGATTTATAGTGTCTTTAAAATAGGTGGCATTATCTGAATTGGCCATCTATTCTTAGTTTTAAAAAGTGTAGAATGGCTAACAAGAAGGAATCAGGTGAGCTGAGAGTGCTGGATAGAAAGCAACAATAACGTAACTTATCAACTCATGAGCACCTTTCGTCAGAAGATTGCGACGTCCTTTTTCAGTCACGAATTTATAAGCCTCATAAATTGTCAGCTGCAGTGGGTGCTATCTGTTTAATTAAAATGTCAAGTTGGTGATTATGTAAGGCGAGTGAAGGGGGAAATGGCGGATGGCCTAATTTCTGAGGAGAAGCTGAGCTCCTGGGTGGAAAGAGGTATTGTCGGGCACCCATCATACAAAAGGCCAGGGGACTCCTTTTAGACACCTACGGTTGTCAAAATTGTGTTTATATGACTCAATTTCTAAACATCCCATTTATATTCACTGCCGCATCATGAGAACTTTGTGTTTAGGAGGGAAGGAAGGAAGCTCAGTCTTATTTCTCAGTTAGCCAAGGTCACTTTTCCCAAATCCTCAACCTCCCTCCGTCTCTCCCAAAAGTATTGTTAGGTTCTCAAATCTTGTGGGATCTTGCTAAAACCAGGCAATTCTGAACTAAGGCCTGGAAGAAAATTTCCATGGACTCTGGAGCATTAATTTTGGATGAAAGGAGATATTATTCTAGCCTTTCTTATTTCCTTGACCTTTCTTTGTTTTTATTTTCTTTTTTTTTTAATCCAGACTCCCTGTGCTGTCTGTGCCTGTATTTTATTCATTTGTAATATGACAGTGATTGTGCATCTCTGTATAGTAGAGATGATAATGAGGTAACAGAAAGACTCTAAATGGAGTTCTTATAAAATCAGGAAGAAATCTGATGCTATAGTGTGTTCGTTTCCAAAATGGCAAATTAGGTATACAGGTTTTTAAATTTCTGATGGCTTTAAATGAAGTTCCTAAAACTAAACCCATTCATTGAGTAAATAATAATATACCAATAAAACGTAGGGGTGGAAAACTTTTTCCTTCTTCCACTCTAGGTTCTTTGGCTGGTCTAATCGTTAAATTTGACACAAGATAGATTAACAGGAGAGAAAGATTCAATTTCATACATACGGGAGCCCATGAAGATATGAGACTCAAAAACGTAACCAAATTTCTTCCAGACTAAGAGCTATTTTTTTTTGTAGGCCCCACACCCAACATGGGACTTGAACTCATAACCCTGAGATTAAAAGTTGTGTGCTGTACTGACTGAGCCAGCCAGGTGCCACAGAAATAATAAATTTTTGAAGAATTGACAAGTCAAAGAAGTTTGGGCTTGGGGTAGTAAATATTTGTTTACACAGTCCTCTCAGCCCTAAATACCCTCTCTCTGGTGATAACAATGCCTTCTACCCTCTTGGTGCAGGGAGGGTCCCTCACATGGGAGATTTATTTCCTGCTTTCAGGGAGACAGAGGAGGATCAGAGTGACTTTCTTGTACTGGCTGTTTCCTAACTAACTTCATTCAAAGTAATCGTTATGCCAAAGTAGCATATTTTGGGTGCCATATCTTTTTCCCTTTGAGTATTGTTCCAAAAAATTATGTGTTTTACAGATATCCCCAAAGTATGTCAGTACCCACAACCTGAGATTTTAACAGATATATCTTAAATTACTTAGATTGTTGATTCTAAAACCACGTAACAATATATCTTGAGAAAAGCACAACTAGAGTTGTCATTTTTCTTGTTCTGTCTGAATGAGACAGTTTTAAATTTTATGTGAACTTGTATTCTTTAAATTTTGCATTTTTTATTCTTTTTTTTTTTTTTTGAGAGTGCACACATGAGATCAAGCAGGGGAGGGGTAAAGGGAGAGGGAGGGAGAGACTATTAAGCAGGCCCCACACTCAATGCAGAGCCCAAAGCAGGAGCTCACAACCATGAGATCATGATCTGAGCCAAAATCAAGAGTTGGACACTTAACCTACTGAGCCACCCAGGCGCCCCTAAAGTTTGATTTTTTTTACAGGATGCATTTTCATCCTGTTCTTCAGCCCTGTGAACATTCTTATAAGCACAAATAGGCCCCCAAATTAAGGTACAACAAAAGTAAAAGGACAAACATCTATCCAACTTCTCCAGAGGGAAATCTCGTAAACTTCAAAAAACAGTAGTGGGTTCCCTGACATTTATAGAAGCATAGATATATTTCAACGCCAGAAGCAATGAAGAGAGATTGCAATACCACGATGTTTCCTCTATGAGAGGATGTTTAGAAATTGTTAGAACTTTATTGTAACCACATATGTAACTTCCACTTAGAAGGTTTTCAATGCTTGAAGAATGTTTTACTACTCTATATGGCGTTGTAGCAGAAAATTCAACCACCTACAACACTACAAGAGAGAAGAAGAATATAAACACTATAGGTTAATAAGTGATTGAAGTAGATCTTGTGAACGGGGATAAAACTGTAAAATCCCAAATGAAACTGACTGTGTAAGAGGAAGGTAGTATGAATAAGCCCCTTGTTTTGTGATGTGCAGAAATGTGATTGAATGAATACTAGCACTAAGAAAGCATTTTTTCTTTTTTTTCCTCCCTCTGTCCCTCCCATCATCATTCCTCCTTCTCTCCCTCCCTTGCTTCCTTCCTTCCTTGCTTCCTTGCCTCCTTGCTTCCTGCTTCCTTCAAAATTTAAAGACTAAAGTTTAACTTGTAGGCTGGGCATCACTTCATCACTTTTTACACTGTCTCTAAAATAATTCTGTACATATTTACTCATTTAAAGATAATAATATTGGTCATAAATACCATTTCATGGCAGGCTCACAAATAAATCTCCTCTGGTATTGTGTATTAAAGGTTGTTAGCAAGTTGGGAAACATAAAGTGTATAATTTCTCACAGAACTTCTTACCCATTTAAAAACTATTACTTCATGTGCCCATTTCTCCAAATTATGACAGTTTTTAACACAAAAATCAACAACACCGAGGCACTGTTTGAGATATACACGGCTTGCTAACAAAAGCAGAGCTTTGGTAAGGGAGCTGCTTCAGTCTCTAAACCCTGCACCTAAGCAAGATTCCTCTCTCAGCTACAGGCAGTAAACGGAAGCTATCAATAAATTTCACACACTCATATGAAACCACAGTGTTTATAATCCTGAAAACTGACGGTGCAAATGTCGCTTTTTGAAAGATGAGAGCCAAGTTACATACCAATAGAAAGACAAAAAAGCTCAAGAAACTTGAAAACTCTGTAATTGTATATTTTCTAATAATTGGCATAGTTTGGAAAACATTTATGGAACAGCTATGAAATTTAAAAGTGAGGAGCGGTGCCTGGGTGGCTCAGTCGGTTGAGCGTCTGACTCTTGTTTTTGGCTCAGGTCATGATGCCAGAATTGTACAATTAAGCCTCACATTGGCTCTGCACTGAGTGTGGAGCCTGCTTGGGATTCTCTCTCTCTGTCCCTCTGCCCCTCACCCCTGCTCATGTGCTTTCTCTCTCTTGAGAAAAAAAATTAGAATCTTAGAATAGAAGAGTCAGGTAACAAGGATTGGGTTTTGGCCTCTTAATCTGATCTTTGGCTCTACTGAGCTGGTAAAAGTTCTGTTTTCTCCATTTAAATTTAATTAGTTAATAGATATTAACTAATATTAACTAATAACTAATAGATGTCAGCTAATAGCTATTTCCTTCTTATTTTCTCCTCTTTCTACAGAAATTCGCACATGCTCTCCCAAAGACCCCAGTGTATCTAGAGACATACTATTCCTAAAACAGTAAGGCCACCTCTCTCCATTACAATGATCAAATAAATTGCATTTGTAGCCAGCTGCATCAGCGTTGGGAGAGAGGGTGGTGGTAGGGTTTTCTTCTCTCTCAAAGCAACTGTCATCGGTAACACAGGTTGCGTGACTTTGTATTTTTAAATGAAATGTAATCCAGTAACGCTATCTATGTTTGTTTTCTCTCAAGTAACGACTAAAGTTACTTTCAACATTTCGTTTTTCTTACCTTTCCGACATGCCTTGCTGGTGCATAAATTTCCTCTGGCCTTCATAAAGCTATTTTTCCAAAGACCTTTCTCATCGTGTTCCCGGGAGGGGATATGAGAACTGTCCACCAAGAACCTGCTGCCTCTTTGGGGGGTCTTCCATGTATTCACTGTGACCAAGGACACAAGCTGTTACCTAGCAACCTGGCCTTTTAGGAGGTATTGTTACCAATCTCTTAGAGCTCATCAAAGGAATTCTTGTGCTGCTGGAGCAGGGTAAGAGTGAACATTGTTTCCAGGGAGTTGTCTACACTGCGGTGTAACTGAACCTTGACTACAGAAACATAAACGACAGCAGAGGGAACAAACCACCATAGATTCCTGAAAACTTTGCGGTCTTCCGTTCCATTATTTCCTGAATTGTTTGCATCGGGCTTGGGTTTAGCCAAAGTGGTACTTGTGCAATATATCCCTCAGTATTTGGTTTCTTGCTTCTCTTCTGTAGTTTTGGAAGGAGCAGAAGGAGCAAAAGGGAAGTTATCTAACTCCTGCTTGAAACCTGCTCAGATAAAACTTTGAAGACCGGGAATTCGGACTTGTTAAGCATGAGAAAGAATAATAGATTTTTATTTCAAAGCAAATGTGTACAACTTTTCACAGAAAAAGCAGAGAATATTATATTGTATATTCTTTTATTGGTCCAACAAGTTTTTAAAAATTTATTTATTTTGAGAGAGAGAGAGAGAGGGAGGGAGAGAGGGAGAGAAAAAGTGAGTGAGCAGGGGTAAGGCAGAGAGAGAGGGGGAGAGAGGATCCCAAGCAGGCTCCACACTGTCAGTGCAGAGCCTGACCGGGGGCTCCAACTCGTGAACCATGAGAACTGTGAGATCATGACCTGAGCCGAAACCGAGTCCAACACTTCCCGACCCGAGACACCCAGGTGCCCTGGTCCAACAAGTTTGTTTAGAGTACCTACTGTGTGCATCAATAGCACTGTGAATTTTTAACTGCATGCACTGATAAAATCCAAGTTCTCTAAACCTGCAACTGGTGGGTCTCCTTTTCCCAAAATAGAAAAATATTAGCTGCATTTCTGAGAGCTGAGAATTTATCGTTTGCCAAAAGCACAGTAAACACTTCCATAGTCTTTCCTGCTTCAGAGAACAAGACATTAAGGAAATGATTTTATTTACAACCTTGTTTGAAAACAAGACATTTGGCAAAACACAAGAGATTCTTAATGATAGAGAACAAACTGAGCATTGATGGAGGGAGGTGGGTGGGGATGGGCTAGATGGGTGATGGGTACTAAGGAGGGCACTTGTTGTGACGAGCACTGAGTGGTGAATTACTGAATTTTACTTCTGAAACCAAGATGGCATTGTATGTTAGCTAACTAAAATATAAATAATAATAATCACAAAAATAAAATTTGTAACACTTTCCAAAAAAAAAGTAAAACAAGATATTTGACGTATCTTGGAAAAAGCATCATGTTCACCTTTTTATTCCCTTTTTTCATGCATTGGTAAGCCATTCATAGACAGCAAATGTTTCAGTAATATTATGAATGTGTTTCATATCAAAAGAGTGAAAACATATTCTTCTCCACATTAAGTATCTGCTAGAACTTCAGTTTTACATCCAAAATGCTTTAGGCTCAAACCTAACATAACAACCTTCCAAGTTAAAATGTTTAATTTAACATTTTGATGAAGATCCAGAAATTTGTTTCTATCCAAGTTAGTATAGGTTTTAAGAAGCTATCAAGTATCTGAAATATTACACCTCAATGTTCCGCATTTTTTTTTTCCACGAGGGGGATAAAGAGACCAAATACCGTTGACTTTTCGAAGCCTCCTCAGAATTTCCCAAGTCCAAATGTTGTAGACCAATATTACCCAAAAACGAATTAATTAAGATAAATAAATCACATCTGGTCTTAGTTTATCTTTTTAGCTCTATAGAGCATAACAACTCACCTGTTGCTCCATTGCCACAGGCAAAAGCTGTGTAATAGTCCAGCAGTTCATTTCTGACTTTGTCAGAATCCCCAGACGCTTTTTCCTCCTCAGTCTCCCAGATGATTCTCATACCTTCTCCTCTCTTTTCCAACTCATGATCTCCACCTCATTCTGATTCCCCCCTGGAACAATCAGAAAAGAATTTCCAGAGGGTACCACCATCTATTTACCCACCAACTCACCTTAACCTGCCCATTTTTTCTGCTTTCTCCCACGTTAACAGTTATGACTTATCAGTGCTTCTGTCTTCTTTCATGGACGAGGTCCTATCCCTTCATCTCCACTCAAGGCCATTGATCAGACATTCTTCTACATCACTAATTTGTCCTCTCTCCTGAATAATTCCCACAAAGATATAAACACACTATAATGTTCTCCATTTAAAACAGAAATAAAACAAAACACTCTTTGGTCCACTTCTCCAATCAATTTCTATCCTATTGCTTTACATCCATCACAGCATGGGACAAAGTGTTGAAAGTGCTATGCTTGCTGCATCCAGTTCTCCTTCTGGCCTCTCTTGAGCTTATTCGAGTCATGTTTTCATGCCACGGCTGCACCGAAACTACATTTGGCAACATCACTAATGACTTCCGAGTAGCTAACTTCAATAGCCAACTCCTAGTCCTCATTTCCTTGATCATCCACTGCATTTGAAACACTGAGTTTCTCTCTCTTTTCTGAAGTATTCTCTTCATTTGGCTTTGAGGATCACACACTCCACCAATTTTCTTTGTAACTTATAATCTCTTTTGCTATTCTCTACTCCTCCCCCCAGTCTCTGGACATCCTCATGCCCAGAGCTCAGTCTTTAGACTTCTTTCTCTCTTAACTCACTCCATTAATGATCTTATCCAGTCTCATGGCTTTAAAAACAATCTATATGCTAATGACTCCAAAATATATAACTTTATCCTAGACCCTCCTCTCTGTCTTGAATCTCAAACTCATATATTCACCTGCCTACTTGAAGTTCCTCTGGGGTATTTTAAAGTCATCTCAATCTTAGTAGTCCAAAAATAAACTTCTGGATCTCCTATTTATCTCTGTCCCTTTCATATCCTGAATTTACTCACACCAAAAAATCATGGAATCATCCTCAACTATTCTCTTTTCCTCCACCATCACATCCAATCCCAGAAGAAATCCTGTAAGCTCTACCTTTAAAATATATCTAGAATCTGATTCCTGCTCACCCATTCCACAACTACTAGCCTGGCATGAGGCCCCACATTTCCTTTTTTTTTTTTTTTAACGTTTATTTGGAGAGAGAGAAAGAGAAGGAGCGGGAGAGGGACACAGAGAGAGGGAGACAGAGGATCCAAAGGAGGTTCTGTGCTGACAGCAGTGAGCCTGATGCAGGGCTCGAACTCATGAACTGTGAGATCATGACCTGAGCTGATATTGGACACTTAACTGACTGAGCCACCCAGGCACTCCAGAGACCCCACATTTCTTAACAGTATCATTACAAGAGACCCTTTACTGATCTTCTGCTTCAGGCCATACCTCCCTACATTCCATTCTCAAACAGCACCCAGAGTCATTCTGTTAATATACACGTCATTGTTCTGATCAAAACACTTCAATGGTTACCCATCTCAGAAAGGATTAGCATCCTTACAATGAGCAGCATGGCACTGATGTATCTGATTCAAAAAAAGAAAAAAAGTATTATCTCAGAATGAAAGTACTTTTGAACAATCAAGGTTTAAAGTGACAAAAGTTCTCTGACAACTCTAAGTTGTTTATATCAGTTAAGGACAACTAAGCAGTTGGTACATACTGTTAGAAAACTGACAGTACAGGGTGCCTGAGTGGCTCAGTGAGTTGAGCATCCGACTCTTGATCTCAGCTCAGGTCATGAGGCTCAAGTCATGATCTCATGGTTCATGAGATTGAGCCCCAAGTCGGGCTCTGTGTTGACAGCTCAGAGCCTGCTTGGGATTCTCTCTCACCCTCTCTTTGCTCCTCCTCTGCGCTCTCTCTCTCTCTCTCAAAATAAATAAGTAAACATTTAAAAAATGTTAAAAAATAAAGGAAACTGACAGCACAGTAGTTTGCTATCTGTATTGTTTACTACTTGAACTTTTTCATGCCAAACATGGTCACTAAGTATCATAGGCATGGAATAAGTATTTGTTAAATGAATGAGGGAAAGTACAGGGTCTAAAGTCATCCTGCTGATATGGAAGATGGAGACAGTTCACAACTGAGAGGTGGTAATTACGGTGGGGAGTACGTCACAGTGTAACTATGGGGAAATGTTTGTGTGTTTACATGTTTATTGCTTATGGAAAAGGTTTCAAGAGGCTTCTTTCAGTGGAAGATCAATTTCCAATAGAATGACCTGGAAAGCTTTAAAAAAAAGAAGTGTATATTTCTTTTTTTTTTTAACGTTTATTTATTTTTGAGACAGAGAGAGACAGACCATGAACGGGGGAGGGTCACAGAGAGAGGGAAACACAGAATCTGAAACAGGCTCCAGACTCTGAGCTGTCAGCACAGAGCCCGACACGGGGCTCGAACTCACGGACCGTGAGATCATGACCTGAGCGAAGTCGGACACCTAACCGACCAAGCCACCCAGGCGCCCCAAGAAGTGTATATTTCTAATAATAGTATGAAGAATACATGATGGGGAAACCAGGCAAAACTCTGGAAAAAAAATTCTATGGCCTATTTGTAATATATGGATGCAGCATCACATTCCATTGTTTGGGGAAAAAATAATCATATAAAAAGATTTCATTTTCTTCCTGTAGGAGTAAATTAAAGACAAATTAAGCTTTTGTTCTTTCTTTATCTTGTGGGGTGAGCAGTTATGTGCTTGGTCTCACAGAATTTTGAGTACCTGGCCCAGGTCTGACGTATAATAGATACTCAGCAGTAGAAGGAAACCGTGGAGTTGGAAGTGCTTCAAAAGATTGACTTTTCAAGGGGAGAATAAGTTCTCCCCTATGAAGAAAATGGGGAACCAAAGACTTTAGCAGTACGCACTAAAAAGCAGCCAAAGAGAGCCCTAAACTTAAACTGGAAGAAATTGTTTTTAGGCAACAATACAACTGATAGAAAATATGAGATGGCTCAAGTTCCTGTCAGTTTAGATTTTTTTTTGAATCCTTGCTTAATATGGAAACTTCTAACACAGTTTTGTGAACATATACCTATATATTTAATTGCATGTGTATTTTATATGTGTATCTATAAAATACAGATTTTTCCATCTAAAATTTAATTTACATAAGAGTAGCTCCTATTACAAAGTCATATTGTAAAATGGTAGTTTCCAATTTGATTATAAGTACGCAAGCAAATTTCTAATTAAGTGACATTGAATTGGCAATTTGTTTTTCAACTAATGTAACTAAAACACAACAACAGTACTATATACTCTCATCAACATTTCTAAAATGAAAAGATATATTAGGTAACTCAAATAGGAAAAACAGTATTTTCAAATAAAGAATATTCCTTTAAATTAACAACACATCTCCTCATAAAACTCTACTATGTTTCTTTTGTTTTTCCCATTTGCCCTTGACTTAGCTGACACTAACTTGTGGATCAGTCTCTGGGTCTTTGGAGTCCCTCTTTGAAATTCATTGTAGAGAAGGAAATAGGCTGCTGGAGAGTGCACAACAGAGTAGAAACATCATATTTATTTAGCAGATTTATCATCCTGAAACTCACAGAAGGCCATAGGGCATGTCATACTAATATAACTCATGTGTTGTGGTATGATAACATCATGTGTAAACGAGGGATTTATATGAAGTATGAAGAAGGGTTTCTTGCTTTCAGATAAATAATGGGATGAGTTAACATCTCAACTCTGGAGAAAAATACGGGTACAGAATGGTTCTGATAAAAGGTGCATGAGATCAAACTAAATTATATTTGGGGTTGCCCCAAATCTGCTGTTACAGCACTGCTGACTCTTGGAATATTAAATTTTTTCTCATATAGATGTTATCATGTTTAGCCTAACACAAGTTAACTGATGAGTTCTAAAGATTTTTCTCTCTACAGTATAAATGGCAGCCAGCCAAATGCCAATGAAAATTCACATTTTTGAATTTTCATTTGCAAAAAAAATATGGTATGTGCCAAGAGTTCTAGTTCATTTTGCCAGAGCCTGTTAAAATTATTAATGTTTCCTCACCATAATAAGTTGCTTCTTTTGGTGAAAGGAGGTTAATAAATGTTCAACATTTAAGGAAGCCACTGTATACTCTATAACTTCTTCTTTCATTGCACTCTAGTTTTTATCTCCAAACTTTGGTTAATATGCTGATGTTGGCATATATCACATCAACTTGCAAAAGCAGCTTATGCCTAGAAATTTTTAATGTTTTTCTTACTATCCTGTTTGAAGTCAATTAACCTATCATTATCAGTAAAAACACTGTTAAGTGCTTATTGACCATCCTTAGCAATAAGACTGCAATTCTGACTTGATTATGTTGCATGCCTTTTAGACTGCTACCTTGCTTTATGTTTTAATGTGAGATGTCTAGTCTGGTTATCTAGAAATATATAAAAGCATCAAGTAATTTCATCGAATCTGAAATTATTTTATTTTATTTGAAATAATTTTTAATGTTTATTTATTTTTGAGAGAGAGAGAGAGACAGAGAGAGCAAGCATAAGCAGGGGAGGGGCACAGAGAGAGGGAAACAATCCAAAGCAGGCTCCAGCTCTGAGCTGTCAGTGCAGAGCCCCATGTGGGGCTCAAACCCACACACCATGAGACCATGACTCGAGCCCAAGTTGGCCACTCAACTGACTGAGCCACGCAGGCACCCTGAATCTGAAATCATTGTAATTAACTGAAAGCACCATGTAGCCTGGCAACTCTTAGAGAAGTGATTAAAAAGAATTATTGTGACAAATACGAAATAAAAATCAAATTATATATATTTTTTAAATCCTTTATTCTTGTTTTCCTTTATGAACAGGGTTCATTTTCCAGTGGCAAAATTTGATGGCTTAGCTCTGGTGAATGAAATAAAATTGCTGAATGGTCATTGCTTATTAAATCATAGGATAAATCAATTTTTATAAAGAACTTTCATCTATACTTAAATTATTTTTCAGATTGGTTAAAAATTCTATCATAGTTGGTTAAGAGGCATTTTAGCTCCTACTATGTATGCTAGGCACTGTGCTAGAGGTGACAGAAATACAAAGTAAACAAGTCAGATTTTTTAAAGGAAGACACTTCTATTGTGAAGGTAAAAAAAGTAGGACATTATTCATTAGCAGGAAAAGTGCTACAATAAAAGTAACTGTAAAACTACAGAATCACTTAAAAGGAACACTTTATGCATTAGAATGGAGGCGTGGTAGAGAAGGCTTTCTGGAAGAATTAGCATCTAGGCTGACACTTGGAGTTAAGCAAGAGTCAGGTAGAAAAAGAAAAGGAGGGGAATGCTTCTGGAGAAAAGGACAGCATGAGCAGAAGGCTAGAGGTGAGAGAGTGTTGTGGTTTGGGCATCACTGGTAGTTTAGTGTGGCTAAGGTTTAAATGGAGAAAAGATTAACAAGTGAAAAAGATGAACTGAAGACTCTGAATGTAAACAGCAAGCAGAAAATTAGTAAAAACACGGTAGAACTTAACAACACCATCAATCAATTGGGTGTAATGGACATCTATAAACCACTTCATCTAACAGTATGATAATTCTCAAGGTCACATGAAACATTCACCAAAAATAGCCCACATTCTGGACCATAAAACAGGCATTAACATTTTTTTTTAATGTTTATTTATTTATTGAGAGAGAGAGAGACAGAGACAGAGAGAGAGGAGAGCATGAGCAGGGGAGGGGCAGAGAGATGGAGAGAGAATCCCAAACAGGCTCCATGCTGTCAGTACAGAGCCCAATGTGGGGCTTGATCTCACAAACTGTGAGATCATGACCTGAGCCAAAATCAAGTCAGACGCTTAACCAACTGGGCCACCCCAGACTTTAACAAATTTAAAAGAATACAAGTCATATAATGTCTGCTCTCAGACCACAGTAGTGTTAAACTAGAAATCAATAACAGAAAGATAGCTGGAAAATTCCAAAATACTTGGAGTTTAAACAACACAATTTTAAACTGTACATGGGCCAAAAGAGAAATATCAAAAGAAATTTTAAAATGTTCTGAACTAAATGAAAAAGGAAGCACAACTTATTGAGATTTGTGGAATATAGCAAAAGCAGTGCTTATGGGGAAATTTGCAGCATTGAGTGCATATATTTAAAAAGAGGAGGGGCGCCTGGGTGGCTCAGTCGGTTAAGCGGCCGACTTCGGCTCAGGTCATGATCTCACGGTCCGTGAGTTCGAGCCCTGCGTGGGGCTCTGTGCTGACCGCTCAGAGCCTGGAGCCTGTTTCAGATTCTGTGTCTCTCTCTCTCTCTGACCCTCCCCCGTTCATGCTCTGTCTCTGTCTCAAAAAAAAATAAACGTTAAAAAAAAAATTAAAAAGAGGAAAGATCTAAGATCAATCATCTAAGCTTCCACCTTAAAGAAGTAGAAAAAGAAGAGCAAAATAATCTAAAGTAAGCAGAAGAAAAGAAACAATAAGAGAGCAGAAATCAGCAGCTCTTTCTGCCCACAGGTCCTGTCCCTGTGCTTTAATAAAATCAGCTTTTTTTGCACCAAAAAAAAAAAAAAGGAAAAGAAAAAATTGAGCAGAAATCAATGAAATTGAAAACAGGAAACCAAGAAAGCCAAGAAAGCCAATAGCTGGTTCTTTGAAAAAAGTCAACAAAATAAAAAATGTCTATCCAAGCTAGCAAAGAAAATAAGAAGGGGAACAAATTGCTAATATCAGAAATTAAAGAAAGGATATCACTAAAGATCCTGTGGACATTAAAAGGATAATAAGGGATTACTATGAACAACTTTATGTTCTCAAATTTGATAACCTAGATGAAATGGACCAAGTCTTTGAAAAGACACAAAATGCCAAAAGCCAAACAAGAAGAAAAGACCATTTGCCTAGGCCAAAATCTAATAATAAAGGAATTTAATCAATAATTAATAATCATCCCAAACAGAAAGTACTCGTTCCAGGTGGCATTACTAGTGAATTCTACCAAACATTTTAGGGGAAAAAAAAATGTGCTATTTACAGTCTCTTTCAGAAGATTAGAAGCAGGGGGAACGCCTCCTCATTTATTCTGTGAAGACAGTATTACCATAATGCTACATCAGACAAAGAAAATACAAGAAAACTACAGACCAATATCTCTCACAAACATAGATGCAAAAGTTCTCAACAAAGTTCAGTTGACCCTTGAGAAATGCAAGAACTGGGTTGCTGACTAGCCCCATGCCCTGCCCAGTTGAAAAATCCATGTATAACTTTTGACTCCTCAGAAACTTAACTATTAACAGCTTACTATTGACCAGAAGCCTTGCTGACAACATAGACAATTGGTTAACACGTATTTTGTATGTTATATGTATTATATACTGTATTCTCATAATAAAGTAAAGCTAGAGAAAATAAAATCATAATACAAAAACACTTATAGTACTGTACTATATTTATTGAAAAAAAATCATATATAAGTGGACCTACAGAGTTCAAACCTATGTTGTTCAAGGGTCAACTGTATTAGCAAATCTAATCCAACAATGAAATGTATAAAAATAATTATACACCACGACGAAGTGGAATTTATCCCAGGTAGGCAAAACCAGTTCAACATTCAAAAATCAATTAAGGTAATCCATCATATATATAGGATAAAGGATACAAATCACATAGTCAAATCAATAGATACAGAAAAAGCATTTGACAAAAGCCAACACCATTCATCATTCCACACACACACAAATTCTCAGTAAACTAAGTGAAGTATTTTTTCTGGCTATAATTTAAATTTTTAAAATCAGTTAAAATAGTGTTATACTTTTATGGCAAGTTGTATGTTTAGGTTTTGTTTTTCAACTTAAGACATTAGATCCTCAGATTTTTTAGCAAAATAAATATATAGGTGATGATTTGATAAATAAGCTTACTCATGTTTACTGAGGCATAGCTTATATATAATAACTTCATATATTTTGGCTGTTTGGCTCTATGAACTTTGAAAAATACGTACGGTCATGTAATCGCTACCATACTTAAGAAGAAAGCAGTTCTATTAGTCCCAAAATTTCCCTTGCCTACCATTCTAGTTGATCTCTTCCCCCACATTCATTGCTGGCAACCACTAATTTGTCTTCTGTCCCTATAGTTTTCCATTTTCTGGAATGCCATGAAAACTAATCATACAGCATGTAGCCCTTTGCATTTGGATTCTTTCTTTCATTATAATGCACTTGAGGTTTACTGATATTCCTACATGAGCAGGACTTGCTCCTTTTCATTTTTGAGTAATAGCCCACCAGCAAATGGACATTTAAATCATTACAGTGACACAGGAGGTGGATTATTCACTTCTTAGGTGAAAGTGGGCTCTTAGTTTCAATTGATTTCATTGCCATGATTTTTGAAAATTGTCTCAATAATCTTTTCTTCCCAAAGTTAAAATTTATGAGTAAGATTATGCATGTGTATGAAACAAAAAACCACATGAAAAGGAAGATTAGAGAGAGGTGGTTTTTCAGACAAATAATTTGGATCAAGAAGGGTTGTGAAAGAGTGGCCAGCTGTTAATCAGGGAGGAAGGTGTCAGGGAATGGATGGGACTATAAAAGATTAGACTGAATGTAGCTGGGAGAATCCACTCCATTGTTAAGGTCTCTAGGGGAAGCCTGGTAGGTATTGTGGAAAATAAGGATCATACCAGTGTTCAAAGGATAATTAAAAAAAAAAAAAAAAAAGCAAAGTCATGATTCTCATATAGATTTTAAAAGGAATATATGTCAAGTATTTTTAACTCATCAATGATGAAATTGGCAAGATGCTATAATCAGTTAAAAGAGAAAATGATATATTTATAATTGGGAATTTTAAATGAACATGCAAATAGAGGCAAAACTAGCTTCTTCCACAGTAAGTAAGGGAAATCAATTGGACCTCTATGGAAAAGAATTTGCATGTCATTCTACAGACAAAAATTATTCTGTTTTGTGTGAGTTACTTACAATTTACAGAGTTGCAAAATACCCTGCATCATATTAGAATCAGATAACACAGAAAGGTGTGCTCTAGACAGGCCAGGCTAACTACTGCCCACTGGCCAAATCTGGCCCATAGTTACTTTTTATAGAGCCTGTAGCTAAAAATGGCTTTTATATTGTTAAAGGGTTATAAAATAAGTACACACACACACACACACACACACACACAAACCTGACAACAACAAAGAAGGGTAAATAGCAGAGATATATGTGGCCCTTACAGGAGTTTTTTTGTCATTTGTTGATCCTTCCTCGAATGGAGGAGTCAACAAAAGATGTCAGTGGGCCAATCCAGGTGGCTGCCTGATTTTTGTAAGGTTTTACTGAAACACAGCCATGTGCATTTTTTACCTAACGTCTGTGAGCGCTTTTGTGCTACAATGACATAATTAAGTAGTTGTGAGAGAGGGAAAACAAAAATATTGACTGTCTGACCCTTGATAGGAAAAGCTTGACTGTACCTCTCTATATAATATGTAGTTCTCCAGGGAAACACAAATTTATTACTCTTGTGAAGATCTTTATTTTTGCCTGTTTCCATGTTTTCCTCTGGTTCTTTTGCTTGATTTATCTCATTTTTCCTTCCTATCATCCATGATTCTTTCTCCTATGTTTCCGCTCTTTAACTCTTTCTTTCTTCTTTAAAAATTTTTTTTAACGTTTATTTATTTTTGAGACAGAGAGAAACAGCATGAACAGGGGAGGGGCAGAGAGAGAGGGAGACACAGAATCTGAAACAGGCTCCAGGCTCTGATCTGTCAGCACAGAGCCCAACGCGGGGCTCAAACTCACGGACCGCGAGATCGTGACCTGAGCCCAAGTCGGCCGCTTAACCGACTGAGCCACCCAGGCGCCCCTCTTTCTTTCTTCTTTAAATAGCTATCACGTGAAACTAAAATACAATAGTTAAAAACAATTTAATGAAATTTTAGATTCCTTCTTGAATCTAAAGAAAACTATATCTTCTTTAGTCTCACCACCTCCAATGTCCTAAGGGTCCAAGTTAATTGGAAATTACTTCTCACTGTGTTGTAAACACTTGCCTATGGTTAGTGGGTGGGGGTGGGGGGCAGTTAGATGCTGTCCCCACTCAGGACAAAAGAAGGAACATTGTTACATTTCAGTCAGTGAGAACTGAGAAAGTGGCTTAGTATAATCTTCTTTGAACAGCTCTTTACTCCCACTGGTGTGTAGATTCAGCAGTGTGCAGTTGGGAATCACTATCAAAGTGTAACATCAGCATTTTAAAACATAAACGGATATGTAGCATGTTATATCATAAATACGAAGTGTCAGCATTTTCAAAACCAACAATTCCCAAGCAGCGAAGAGATTTACAAGGAAATGTTTTCTGTCATCCTCCAGTCTGCTGATTCTCCCTTGCCTCCCTAATTTCTTCCTACTCTTTTGTATTTTATCTTTTTACCCTGTGCCTGTCTTATGTTATTTTTTTCCGGAGACGGTCCTTTATTCTCTTCTCTTACCTTTCTATAGTCTCTGTCGAAGCTCTCTCATCTACTCCTTTTATCGTAACTACCAGCTGATGATTCCCAGTCTGGATCTCTAACTGTAAAATATAACTAAAGCTATACGTGCACAACACACATTAAATTGCTATCTAGAATTCAGGGTTATTGGGTCAAACCCCACCAGCATCTCCCAGTCCACCCCATATACTTTTATTTCTATATCCTTCGTCATCAAGCATAAACTTGAGAAACAACCCATACCACTTTTGCCCTCAAAGTATCTTTACTGACTGCCATTTCTTTGGCCTAGGCCCTCATCACCCCTCATCTAAACTGCTGTAGTAGTCTCCTGGGTATCTTGACGTGATGTTTGTCCCTGTGGGATCCTCCCAAAGAAAAGCGTCCTAAAATACTGCTCCGCAAAGTGTGATCAGAGAGCAGACCAGTAAGCAGCCAGCATATCACCTGAGAACTTAGAAATGCACGTCCTCACCAGGCATACTGAATCAGAATCCAAAGTTAAGAACATTAAGCTCCAACTAATTTGTATAAGCTTGTAAGTATGAAGAGCACAGCCCTATATGTTATTCCTTGCCTGAAACCCTTTCGTGGCTGTCCACTGCTTATAGGTTGATGTCTAAGATCTTTTAGTGTGGTACCCAGAGATCTCCATGATTTGACTGTCTACCTCAAAACCTCGTCTCTTACGCTACCCCTATTCCTCTCCCACCCCCAGTGACATACCTATCACGCTTGCCTATTTTGAACACTCTGAATATTTCCAAGGCACAGGTGTCTTGTTTCACTGTTTCCCCTTTTTGTAGCACTCTCCACAGACCTTAATGCTTTGTCTAATTCTATCCTATTTGTCTTTCAAGATACTTTAGTCCACATTGCTCCCTTATAATTTTGTGCCTATGTTTGTTCTATCTTGGTATTGTAATTTTTTTTGAAATAAGAATATATTTGTTCATTTCCCCACTCGACTGGGAGCCTCAGAAAGCAAGAAATACATCTTATATTCCTAAATCTTAGCATAGTTCTTGGTACAGATGTGAACTGTTTAATAAGTATTTATTGAACCTAACTCAAAGAGAAGTGACCATTTCTGAAGGTGTATAATTCAATATGTACTGCTGATTCAGAAAGACATTGCAAACAGGTAAAATGAATATTGCTTTAGCTATGCTCATTTAGCTCTATCTCCCAAGTTACTCATCTACCTTGAGTTCCTATATCTACTTTCCGGCTCTGTGAATTTATTCATAATAAAACAGCTACTTCATTAGTGTGTGTATTCTGAATTACAAATATAAAAGATGTAAAAATTTACTAAGCATATATATTTACTGAGCATCTATTAGAATAGGGCTAGTCTTATTGAGATGCAACATTGCTTTTGTTGCACTTAAAGAGATCTAAGTGCTTGTTTTCCAAAAGTTATAGCAATTATATTTTATCACTTTGCATGCATGATAGATAAAAGTACGATGTCATATTTATCAACAAAGGCAATGAAATGTCATTTAGATGTTCATTGGGCAATCAGTCATCTGTTGACAAAGCATAATTGAATTTGACTTTTGCCTGAGAGATTATAACAACTGAAAAGAATTAAATATTTTGTCTATGTACCTTTTTAGCAGGGTAAATCAGAGTTGAAAGTAAAAGAACAAAGAAGATTTAAAAATTCTTGCAATTTAAGCCTTAATCTCATTCATGACCCAATAAAACAGTTTCTAGCCATATTAATTAAATAACAAGTAATGTATTTTAAAATATAAATGTAAGTATGTTGGCAGAATTTATCTAACTTTAAAATAATATTTTAGATACTGATCACATAGAATTAAATACATTATTATTTTGTATAGAACTAATAAACCAATAAACTTGGAAATAATGATTCTTCCTTCCAATGCAGTTCTTCCTTCCTCCCACAATATTTATTGAGTAGTTATATTGTACAAAATATGGCACTGTGCTAGTTTCCAGGAATATGAAGATAAAGCATCCCTTTATTCATTGCACAGATATTTAGCACCTTCTATGTTCCAGGCAATGTTTCAAGCCTTGGAGACACAGCAGTTGATGGACAAAGCTCCTGTGCTTATAGAGTTTATACTATCTTTTTTAATGTTTATTTTATTTTTGAGAGAGTGGGGGGAGGGGGCAGTAAAGGGGGTGGGGATCTGAACACAGGATCTGAAGCAGGCTCTGCGCTGACAGCAGAAAGCCTGATGTGGGGTTTGACCTCATGAACTGAGAGATCATTGCTTGAGCCAAATTTGGACATTCAACTGACTGAGCCACCCAGGAGCTCCGAGTTTATGTTCTAGTGGTGAGACAGACAGCAACAAGTAACAAATGAGTAAGGAGTGCAATTACAAGCAGGTGTTCTGAGAAACATAAAGCAGGGCAATAGTACCGTGTATGCACAGTTGGGGAGCAGGGGAAGGATGCTATTTTAGGTAGGGTAGCCAGGGTACTCCTCTCTGAGAAGATAATATTTGAATAGAGAATGGAAAAAAATGAGAAACTTTTTTCAATTTACTAGTATTTTATTAATTATATCAAAATAATTATGTTAACATCATATATTTTTTATTTAAAAAAATTTTCAAACCATATTTATTTTTGAGAGAGAGAAAGAGAGAGAGAGAGAGAGACTGAGCATGAGCAGGGGAGGAGCAGAGAGAGAGGGAGACAGGATCTGAAGCAGGCTCCAGGCTCCGCGCTATCAGCACAGAGCCCTACATGGGTTTGAACCCACGAACTGTGAGATCATAACTTGAGTCGATCATGATATGAGCCAAAATCAGACGCTTAACCGACTGAGCCACCCAGGCACCCTGTTAATATGATTATATTAACAGATTTCCTTATGTTGAACCACCCTTACTTCATGGGACTTGGGCATACTTGAGTACCATTACTAGAACATCATTCTCTTCTGGCTTGCTTGTTACTTTCCCCCCGCTCTTTCTGTCTCCTTTTTTGATTTCTTCTTTACTCTTTTAATGTTCAAGTGCTCCAAATGATTTCTTTCTACCCTTAAAATTATCAAGTCTCATCTTTCACTACTCTCTATATATGCTGAAGACTTACATAATTATATCTCTGTTCCAACTCTTTCCCAAGCGCCAAGCATGTTTATCTAGTTGCCTACTTGAAGTCTCCTTTTGGATGTCTGAATTCCTTTTAAATACAATATATCAGAACATTTCTTGACCTTTCTTCTTCAAAATTGGTCAACTTATAGCCTTCCCAGTTGCTGTTGATGAAAGGTTCATCTTAATAGTTATTGGAGATAAAAACTATGGAGTCATCGTTGCCCCCTCTCCCTCCAATACATAATTCCTGATGGTTATATTTCAAAATATATCCAGACTCCAGCCACTTCTTACCACTTCCATAGCTACCACACTGGTCTAAGCTACCCACTTACCTGGAATACACAATATTTTCCTGTTTTCCTGATCCCAACCTTTCCCATTACAGTCTACTCTCAACACAGCCACTAGAGTGATTCTTTTACAGCGTGGATCATCTATGTTATTGCTCTGCTCAAACCCCCAGGTCTCCCTATTTCACTCAGAGTAAAACTAATGCCCTCATAAAGTATCCCTAGAGGATCTGGTGCCATTACTTCTCTCAACCCATCCCTAGTCCTCCCGTAGCTCACTCTGTCCCCACTCCACTAACCTGTTTGTTGTTCTTTGACGTGCCAGACATAATCTGGCCTTGGGGCCTTTGCTCTGGCTGCATCCTGAAAAAGTGAACAATGTAAAGTTTGAGTAAGAGAAGAGGTATCCCAGACAGGGGTAACAGCAAGCACAGAGACTAAGATAAGACTGAGTTTGGTAAGTTTTCCACAAAGAAAAAGCCAAAGCTTGTTGGAATGCAGAATACCAGACTGAATGTTGTAGGGCCATAGGTCAGGAGGATAAGCATCCCAGATAATTTGATGAGTTTGGACTTTATTCAAAATGTGCTAAGAATCCATTTAGGCAGCAAAAATTTGTGTAATGATTCCCTCGTTAGATCATTCCAGTTGCGGTATGGAGAAAGAGCCATAGAGAAACAAATGGAAAAAAAGGGAGTTTGGTTAGGAGGCCATTACAGGAAATTAGTAGTAGTGTCTTAGATTTCTCTCCACATAGGTAGAGAGAAGTGGTTGAATTGGAGATATATTGTAAAAGTGAAGCTGACAGGGTTTCTGTTTGCTTTAGATTTAGGGGGGGGGGGGGGTTGAGGAATAATCGAAGCAGACTCCTCTTTTCTACATCAATGTAGAAAGGCCAGGCGAGCAGTGTCATTAGGTATGCCTGGAGCTCAGAGGACAGATCAGGGCTGGAAGTACAAATTTGGGAGTAATCTACATCTAGATGATATTGAAAGCCCAGGGACTGGGCAATATCATCTAAGGAAGAAATGAATGAAAGAAGAAGGTGTAAGGGTGACCCAACTCATACACTATCCAGAACCAATGAGGAAGATTGAGAAGGTGCAGCCAGTAATGTAGCAGGAAACCCAGGAAGCAGATCGGGCGTCATGGGTATGTGACCTGTGTAGCCACAGAAGGACCCATGCTTGGCTGCTCAGCTGCCACCAATTCTTCATAATTTTATCTTTGAGCTTGTGTTTTATAAAGCAAAGTCTGATGAGACAATAGAGTATGCAAGTTGAGGAGAGAAGATAGTGCAATATATATGTCCATCATTCCCGGACACCCCATTCACATTGATGCTGCTGCATGGGCACAGTATTCCAATGGACCTACAGCTTGGGTGTTCAAGGAAGACTCAAGTATAAGTAAACATATTATACCTGCAACAGAACCAGTGGTGGTGTTGCTGCTGATAGTCTTAAGATGCCATGCTTTCTTTCAAACCAGAATATGCTTTGAGAGCAGGAAGAAGGCAATAGTGACCTAAGAATCATGAATAACCAAGGAACCCTATCATATCCTGTTTTACTTATGTTACTTCCCTAGTAGCCACCCACATTGAAGACAATAACACAGAAGGAAAGGGAAAGATAGAGCAATCTGTATCCTTTCAATCCTTCCTAACCTATCTATAAGCCAGAGGTAGAGAATATTGATAGACTATGTGAAGATCAAAAAGCAAAATAAACAGTTGTGTTAGTTTTGTGCACTGCGTTTCCTGTTCTGGGAAGAGTGAGATATGTACACATGTATGAGCTCGTGTGTAATTCGTATGAGTTAAATGTTCTTATATTTTCACTTAAATCTGGCATTGCAGAATATTCAGATGAATGGTAAAATTCATGCTGATAATTCTAAGTTTAAAGTTTTTCTTTACTTATGAACAACATTGAAAGCAAATAGAAAAATACCATGACAAGCTGAGAGACAGACAATGGAGGAAAGAAAAAAAGCTTTATGATTTAGTACCCTATAGACATTTTTTGCCCTTTTTTAACAAGGGAGCCCACAATTTCGTCTTTCTTTGGACCCACAAATTATGTAGCTGGCTGTCAAAGAAGATGGCCCTGGAAACCAAGTGAAGAAAGTGCTTCCAAAAGGAGGGAGGGGTCTGTCAATTGTGTCCAGTGCCACTGGGAATTGAGTAAGGTAAGGACAGAAGTTTGATCGTGGCCTTTGGCAAGGCGACTATCTAATTAAAGTGAATTCTGCCAGTTCAGATGATGAAGTGTATGCATATAATAGTTTAACAATAGGAAAAATAGACGGGGAGGTTTATACACTCATTTTTATCTGTGATGTTTCCGTTTAAATATATTAGTTCTATTTATTCTAATTGTATTTCAGCAATAAGTTAGCATTTGCTTAGAGATAAAATAGAATCACCCTGGAACTTATTTGTCTTATTCTAAATAATTAGAAATATAATTAAATTATATGCTTTTCATATCTTCTACTGAATATTGTCATATCTTTTTTCTCCTGTTTTTATTTTTCCCCTTTACTTTGAAGATGCCTACATAAAAGGGAGTGAACTATTATTAGATCAAATTTGGCACTAAAAATAGCTTTTTAAATAAATATCTATATGTGTCCTACTTTGTTAGCAATATAAAAAAGTGGATTGAATACAATGACCAAAATTTTACCTACTCAGTATTATTATTTCCATAAAAATAAATTTTCTAGTTCGTTATGTGATAGCTTAAGTCAGCCACTAGATGGCAGATGTTACCATAGGCAGCAAGTCCTTTCATGACACTGGTTATAAGATCATTCAGAATTATGACTTGCAGAAACATAAAACTCTATTGATCCATCCTCTCTGCTCTTAAAGAACTCATTATGGGGGTCTGATTTGTATGACAGTTTTCCTTGCACAGATAAGGAGAAAGCTTTTCCCTCTACAGGTATCCCCTGCTTTTCGCAAGTTCCTGTTATGCTGCTTTGCTTACATTAGTACCTGTTATTGCTAACTGAAAGGAATCCAAAGAAGATTTTCAATTTTAGGGGAAAAAACATGTTACCGTACTCTTCATTTTATACCATTTCAGCTTATGAAAATTTTCATAGGAATGCTTTACTTTTGGATAATGGGGGGAAATGTGTACAAGATGGATGATTCTGAAAGCAATTTTGGAATCTTATCAACTCCATAAAATATAAAGTCGAATCACAAACCTGGGTAACAAATTGCATTTAGATGACTATGAAGATGAATGGCAATGCACTGGAATGTTTTCAAGCAAGGCCAAATGGATAACCTCATTGATCTTGTATCTTGTGTCTTACAAAGAAGGACATGACATAAAGATCAGAAAGCAAAGCTAATGTATTTACTGCTGCGTTAAACTAATTGTATCACGTTAAGAAAACCTTTGATACAGGGTTTGTTCATTTGATCACTATGTTATTTATTTTTTATAGGAAGTTTTATTTGAAAGGGTGCAGTAAAGAAGGAAAAAACCTGTGCTTGTAGAATAACGTATACAGAAGTGTTTGATGTTGTCTCTCAGTATAAAAATTGAATTTCAGAATCTGCTAGAGATCGTAATTCTAATTAAATTCGTTTTGTGGAGTTGCATGCTACTTGTGTTCTGACTGAGGACTTGAAATATATTTAAGCGATACAGGCTTATAATGTGAATTTTTGTAAGTTTATGATTTTACTAAGTTAACATACTGACCTCATCTCATGATAAAGGGATTCCTTTTCTGCTCGATAATACTGTGAATATTTCATTTCATTAAGATAGCTGTGGATATCCTGCAATATTTCACACCAGATATCTTTTTTTAATGTTTATTCGAAAGAAAGAGCATTAGTGGGGGAGGAGCACAGAAAGAGGGAGAGAGATAATCCCAAGAGAACTCCACACTGTCAGCACAGAACTCAGTATGGGGTTCAAACTCACGAACTGTGAGATTATGACCTGAGCTGAAGTCAGATGCTTAACGAACTGAGCCACCCAGTCACCCCCAGATATCTTTTTTATTGTTTTTTTGGGGGGGGGGAGGTGGTGGTGGTTAGAATAGAAATTGATTAACAGGAGGGGAAATTTTGAAATTTAAAAATAAAGAATAAAGGTCAGCAAATAAACCAAATTCCCTACTGGAATTCTCTAACACTCCTGAGATTCTCTCCTCCCTGTATCCATGACCTGCTCTCTCCTTGCTTTTCCTCCTCTCTCTGCCTGCCTCTGCTTAGTCTCTTCTCTGGGTTCCTCTTCTGACTGCTTTTTAATTCTTTTGCTCTCAGCTTTTTCTTATCACTCTTCACTATTGTTCTACACACTTGAACTTTTCCCCATGTTTCAACTACAATGAATACACCGGTTGCTCTCCAAATCTTAGGAGTCAGCATCGCATAGGGGGCATAGTCAAGCTCTGGCATTAGGCTGTCTGGGTTGAAATGCTGGTTGGACCACTTAATGTTTAGGCCATCTTGATAAGTTATCCAACTTCACTGTCTTAGTTTTCTATCCTGGAATTTGAAAATGATAATAATCCTAATATCTTGTTAGGTTAGAATGAAGCAATGCATGTAATGCACCTAGCACAGCATTTGGCAATAAGTAAGGACCTAATAAACATTTCGTCTAGGGCTTTTTCTTAGAAAATAGAGCCACCGGATGTCTCCATTCAGACATCTTACAGAAACCTTAAGATGATTACCCAAATCTTACAAATCAATACCTTACTCATCCCTGAAATCAGTTCTCTTTCTTAAATTCCCTACCTAATTTAATAGTAACAATGTTACCTAATTTTGTCTCTCTAATCTCTCACATTTATTCAGTCCCTATATCCTGTTGACTCTACCTGGGTTTATTCCTTCTGGTTAATTTCTATTCATTTATTTGTTTTCAAAATTCTTTCACTCATTCAGGAAATACATTGTCAACTATAATGGGATCTAAAGATGTGCCAATGAACAAGACAGATAGTATAGAGTACAAGGGAAGGCTGATATGAAACAGAGAAACTATAAGTAACTCTTATTTTTGTTTATCAGTAATTCCTCACCTAGATTTTTACAAATATCCTCCAACCTTTCCTCCTTCTGCAATAGCTGTCAAAATTTGCCAGAATTTTTTCTTTAAAACACAAATCTAAATCTTAAAATATTAGCCTGGATAATCCAATGGCACAATTTTAAAAAAATGGGTATGACCCAGTTGGTTTTATTTCAAGACTGTAAGGATTGTCCAATATTAGTTAATCCATCATTATAATGCATTCTATTAATAAACTAAGAAGAAAAATCATGTGATTGTCTCTACACATGCAGTAAATGGACTAGAGAAATTGCAATACCCATTCATTGAAAAATACTCCATAAACTTTCTTAGCATTTTACAATGCACTTATTTCATACCCAAAGCTGGGGAAACCATAAGTCAATGTTTAATGTTTAATATTTAATGTTGTAGTGTTTTTTCTCTAAAGTCAAGAACAAAGGTACCTAGTATATCCATAAAATTTAGCATTATGTTGCAGATACTAACAGCGCAATTAGATATGAGAAAGCAATTACTGGAAGGTAAACAGGAAATGAAGAGGTAAAACTATATTTATTAAGAGAAGAGGTAATTATATATCTGGAAATGCAAAAGAATCCATGGAAAAATGCAGTAATCAATAAGAGAATTTTGTAAAGTAATCAATTATAAAATGAGAATATAAATATCAATAGCATTTATATGTACATATATATATACATCCATATGCACATATATACCCATATATATCTGCACATATACATACATATGTACACGTATATAGGTACATATATACACATATGTATAAACAAAAACAGAACGTATAATTGACGACAGGGCCACATTTATTACAGAAAATAGAGGTAAGAGAAGAAAATACTTTGACATACACTTAACAATAAATGTTCAAAACTTATAAAGAAACAAACTAATTGCTTTTGAAAGAACTAGATCCTAATGAATAGAAATACGTATCAATTCTGTGAGAGAAAGAGAGAGGCCAATATCATAAAGTTGTCAGTTCTTCTTAAGGGACAGGAGGAAAAGCCATGTCAGATTTTTTAAAAGTACTATAAAGCCTTTATAATTCAAACAATTTATATTAGCACATGAATAGGCAGATGGACTAATGGAAAAAATAGAAAACCCAGAAATAGAGGCAATTGTATAGGGACATTTAGTATACAGTATAGGTAGCATCTCAAATCACTGGGTAAAAAATGAACTTTTAAATATGTTGTTGTTGTTGTTGCGATTATTGGGTAGCCATATGGAGAAACATTAAATTGGATCCATCTCTTACACCATAAGCCAGGATAAAGTCCCAACGGATCAGATATGTAAATCAAGGGTAAGAAAAGAAAGATGGACGTATTTGAAAAAGCACTTGTGAATTCCTAAATAAGAATTCTAGAAGCAATGAGAGAAAAGACTGATAAATTGCATTATATAAAAATTAAAAATGTTTCACAGTAAAAATAAACTATAAGGTTTATTTTTAAATAAATTTAAAATTTTAAAGTAAAATTTTAAAGTAAAAATTTAAAGTAAAATTTTACTTTCCTTATTTTTATAAGGAAATAAATAAATTTAAAATTTTAAATAAAATTTTAAAGTAAAATTTTAAAGTAAAAATTTAAAGTAAAATTTTACTTTCCTTATTTTTATAAGGAAAGTAAAAACTACAAGTGATGGCCTGAGAAAAAAAAGTTTTTGTAAAATATACTATAAAAGGTATACTAATGCATAATACAAAGGTCTCCCTAATGAATAAAGAGCTTATAAAAATTAAGATAAAAAGGGCCAAGAACTGATCCTCAGAAAATTCATAGAAAAAGAAATGCAAATTTCTCTCAACTGTATGAACAGTTGCTCAACCTCTCACCACACAAGAGAATGATAACTATTGAGTGGATGATGGGTACACGGGTGCTCATTACATACATGTATATACAAATCTGATCATGTCACTCTTGTGCTTGAGCACTCCAAATGGCTTCTCATAGCCTATAGGATGAAGTCCTAAGTCCTTAGCATAGCGTTTTAAGGCTCTTAGAATCAGAGTTCTGCTTAATTGCATAGCCTAATCCCTCAGTTGTTACCTAGCTCCCCAACACTATGCTGTGATCATATCAACAGTTTTATTATTCTCCAAACCAGGCGTGTGTTTTTTCATGTCCATGACCTTGCAACGTGCTATTTTCTCCGTCCATAGTGCCCTTTTCTGTTCTCTGCTTGACAAAATCCTGCCATTCTTCAGGATATACTGAAAGTTCAAGATTGAACTTTCCTTTGGAGCATTTCACTTGCTCCTTTGCATTCCCACACTTTCTACAGGTGTCTGATGAAGTCCTTCGGCACTAATTGACTTCTATGGATGCCTCTGCTGTGAAGATAACACACTTTCTTGCCCCAGTCATCTAGTGCTTAGCACAGTGCCTGGACCCAAAAAGACAGGTAACACACTGTTGAATAATATAATTTTTATGCAGTTGCCAAAGAGACTTCAGAATTCCCTATATAAATCTTCTTTCAGAACAGATATCAAGGGGACTAGAAGCTAGAAAATAGACGTCTTGCAGATGTTGTGTGTTCAGTGTTGGCTCTTAGGACTCTCTTAGTTAGACGACAAAGATTCAGTGTGAACTAGTTCTGCAAATGGGCAGTTTGTTTGCTCCTAATATCAAATCTTAGACAGTAAATTTGGCCTCAGAGACTGTGGGTTTCTCTCCATCTCTGTCTATCTGTCTGACTTTCTCTCACACACCCGTACACACACTGATGCCACACACGTGCATACACATATGCTCACATACATACTTCTGCTTAATTCTGGTTGCTGCCTTCGACATCTTAAGCCCATGATCTCTATGAGGCAGAAACTAGCAGCAGATAGCTCTGGCCTTGTGTTCTCATAGTCTTGTAACCAGCAAGGAACAGAGCTATTTCCTGCCTCTAGTTAGAAAAATTCCATGAAAGTACTCCAATTGGCCTGAGTCCCACATGTATCCCTAGACTAATTTCTGTGACTCAAAAGGCTGAGGATGCAATTGACCCCAACCTGGCGCCATGCCCTATCCTGGGGGTGGCACAGTGTGATCGGCAGGCCTCATTGGGATTGTACTTGGAATGTGAGTGGAGCAGCTCTTTCGGACAAAGATCCTATCTGGGCATACAAAGGAATAAAGCTCTACCATACGTGTAGAGAAAAAAAAAACAAGATCAAATATTGGAAGGGATGTTATGTAATTTTTATGATTAAAAATTCCTTACGCTTGATAAATCAATATTATAAATCAAATGCATGATAAAAATATATCAAACAAGGGGCGCCTGGGTGGCTCAGTTGGTTAAGCATCCGACTTTGGCTCAGGTCCTGATCTCGTAGCTCATGGGTTTGAGCCTGCATCAGGCTCTGTGCTGACAGCTCAGAGCCTGGAGCCTGCTTTGGATTCTGTGTCTCCTTCCTCCCCTCTGCTCCTCCCTGACTTGCGCTCTTTCTCTCTCTAAAATAAATAAACCTTTAAAAAACTAGTGTATATGTATATATACATATACATATACATATACATATACACATACACATACACATACACGTATACATACACATACACATACACATACACGTATACATATACGTATACGTATATGTATATATCAATCAAACAAAAGAAGCAGCTGATCAGGAATCTTATTTGGATACTTTCATGCTTTCTTTTTGCTCCTTTCTAATTTTTTGTGTTTATTTTTTAAATTCATTTTGAGAGAGAGTCCACACGCACACAAGTGGCAGAGGGGCAGAGAGAGAGAGAGGGAGAGAAAGAGATCCCAAGGAGGCTCTGCATTATCAGTGCAGAACCTGACACTGGGGCTTAAACCAATGAACCGGGAGATCGTGACCTGAGCTGAAATCAAGAGTCAGGAACCTAACCTATTGAGCCACTCGGGTGCCCCTCTAATTATGTTTTAAAATAAGGATACACCCAAAGAGTAAAATTCCCTAGACTAAACTATCTAAGTCTGATATATTTTATACCTTATCAACCTTATTCTCTTAGTTCTTTCCTTCACTGAGACTTTTCCCTCACAAACCAAGTACATTATTCAAAAAAAGAAAGAAATTGAAGAGGAATTTTTTTTCTTATTTATGAGTAAGTTATGGGTAACTAACTCCTAAATGAGTAAGCTTATGAGTAAGCTCAAAGATGTTTTCGGAGTAGGAAAAAATGGAGTGAGCAGTTCCGTGATATTCACCCTTAACCAAATTTTCCAACAGCACCTGGGATGCTGTTATAACGTCACAATGTTTAGTATCAGAAAATTGGGCTGCCTGGGCAAGACGACCACCGAACTCCGGGAATAACTCTGGGACTGCAGTTAGGAAGTGCCACCATGAGATGTTACCATGCTGGCATGCACGGCAGCCCTAACAGCTCTGTTCCTCTTGCGTGTATTTGGTCCACACGCATTTAAGTGCCCACTATGCACCAAGAACTGTCCAAGGAACAGTGGAGGGACAAGAGAAAGTCCTCGAGAAGTTAGCCCTCCATAGGAAGAGAAGTGTGACAAACTGCTGAGAAGGATTTTGAAATAAATAGCATTTCTTAAGCAAATTAAATTCTTTAAAGATATGTTTATTTTGTTTATCTGTGTTTCCTGCTGTGTTTCTCACAATGAATGTACATTTCAAGGATCGTAAAACAAAATGAAATGAAAAGTTATTGCAAAATATAAAAGGACACTCCTCATTTGGCATCAAATAGGTGCAAATCCCATTTGTCCCGGTCACCAGCTGTGTGAATTGGGCAAGTTGATTAATCTCTCTAAGCTTTGGTTTCTTGGCCTGTAAAATAGAGCTAATCATTCTAGCTATCCAATCAGGTTGAGAGTGTTAAATAAGATAAAATGTAATAAAGTGGTTAACACTACGCCTGGAATGTAGAAGATGCACAAAACAGATTATGTTCATTATTCTCGTTACTAATATGAAAGAAAATCTCATTTAAGGGCTGGGCAAACGTAAAATCTAGGAACAAGTGGTACCTAACCCAGTTCATGCTTTCCCAGTATTTGCTCAATTATGAATTCTCTAAAGTCTTCCAGCTTTACGTGGAACACTCTCAGAAGCCACCCTCAGGTTCACTGTTGGAGTCTCCAGGGCTTTAGCTGCTGTTGCCTCTTGTTTTATTTGTAGCAGCAGGAATTGCAGCGTTATTTCTCAAGAGCCTTAGAACGAAGTGAAACTTGCCTTGGGAAACTTGCCTGAGTGAGCCCAACCTGGGGATGACTGCAGTCTGCATGTTTTCCTCTGGATGAATCTCAAGAGAGGAATAAAATGGTGACTTTTTCCTCTTTGTTCCTACAACTTTATATTTCAAAAGTATTCAGGCAGAGGTGGTGAATGGTGACAGCCCCTTATTTGTCTCTTCTCTGTTCTCTCCACTGCACCCTTCTGCTCCCCAATTCTGGACAGGCTCTTGGTGTTTCTCGCACATAATGAGGAAGTTAATGGCTGACGACTCTTCTACTCAGCTGTCCCTAAGCTTTGCTCACTGACAAACTTGGCTTTCTTTTGAGAAGAACTGCTTCTTTTCTTTTTCTTCATTCAAATCTGTTTAAACAACAACAGCAAAAATGCATTTTGTTTTATCTACCTCAGAGGTTCTCGGTCAGTTCAGACCATCACACTCTTGACTTAGTTTATTTTATTCTGAAGTACCACTGTTTGTACTTCTATTAATGAACACTTAATGAGCACTTACTATGTATCAGAAGAGCACAGGCATCGTTATTAACAGCCTATGAGTTATGATTTTCTTTCCCATTGTGTAGTTGAGGACACTATGGCGTAGAGTGGTGACTACTTGGACAAAGGCCATCCACCTAGCGAGTGATGGAGTCTGGAACATACTAATTAAATTGTGAAGCTTAACAGATTTTATAACTTCCTCATATCAGACAGGAATAGGACCGTTGAATTAAGTATTTCTAACGTGTACTCAAGTCCATTCACCAAAGCATGAAATTGTCTCTAAAACCTATTTGCATTCGATGAACAACTTATTTGTTAAAGTGTTTTATTAATGAAGTAAAGTATGGTATTGTTTAAGCATAATCTATGTTACCTACTGTTCCCAGTTTGTAAGCTTCTCAGACCACCATAGCTTTTCAGCACTGAAAAGGTATTTAGAATCTGTCTACTTCCATGTTTTCCCAACAATGCTTTGCGATGGTCCAGTCCCTTAAGGGACTGTCTTTGAGGAACAGGTGGTATTATCTGGCACCTCTGGCATTGTCTGGCTGCATAATTACTTGCTCCTCCATGGAAAAACAATGTAGAGATTATTTTAAACTAGGACTGTAACTGGTTGGTAAGCAACTGGTAGTTCAGCAAATGTGTTGAAACATCCACCAAATTTTAAACAGTTTTAGTGATGGTGTAACTTTGGGTATATGACTTGACAAAGGAAGGAGAATATATCACTCTTCGTGCGATTTATGTCCGGGATGCACCAGCACCATGGATTTTCTCAGGTACTCCTAAGTTCAAATATTCAGTTCTGGTTTTTACACAGTCCATTGAACTATCTCCCAAATTCTAGTTTGTAGCAAACTAATAACTCACTGAATGAAGTCAGTAAACCTCATGAAGTGAACTAGTCGCAAAAGGTGATACAACACAAACGAGGCAGAATCACAAACCAGGGTGCTATCTGGCTGCGTAAAAAAATTATAATTATTCATGAGAATGCCGGAATGTCTAGCAAAATGAGGCACAACTCATTATGAATGTGGTACTTTTCCAGTCATAAAGTTCTGTACAGCCATGATAATAAAAAAGCACTATAATTGAGGTTGCAAAGAAAACCAAGGCAGTACAAGTTGTAGGATGGCATAATCATTATGTCCATATGGGCAATTACTTTGTCTATGGTCAGAAGAAGTTTGAATTATATTAGAAAGGATGTAGTTAGAATTTAATATATTAGGCCCCCAGGCAAAAATACATTTTCATTTACTTATTCAGTGAATACATATACATGTGAATAGATACCTACTAGAGGTAGTAGTTGGAATATGAGTGGGAGGGACTGACTCCCTGGGGTCAGATCCTGGTTCTGTCACTTACCTGCATCCAAACTTGGGCAACTCACCTCACTGTTCTATTCCTTAATTCACTCATCTGTAAAATGGGAAATATAATTGAGCCCAGATCATGGCTAATGTGGGGATTAAAGGGCTTAAAACAGCACCTGGTACATTTAGTAATACAAACACTGATTGAGTGCCTACACCAGGCACTCTTCTTCACTCTAAGGGTATCAAAGAGAACAAGACAGAGAAGGCCCCTGTCTCAGTCTATAATTACATTCCAGGGCAGGAGAGAGACAACCAGGAAGCATACATTATAAATAAATCTGATAATGGAAGATTATGATAAAGGGCTAAGAACACAACAAAATCATCTTTTGAAAATGCTTGAACTCACACCATAGCTTGAGAATGATGCTTCTGTTTTGAATACCCTTGCACACATACAAGTATAAGGGACTGGCCATTGGTTTTTGATGTTCCTTCACGGAAGAATGAGGGAAAATATTTTGCTAGATGTATCCAATTAATCTATGGACCTCTGTTTGACACAGGCCGGACTCCTCTTCCTCCATATGCTCTCCAAATTCTATTACACTTGCTCTCTATAGGCATCCCATTTATTTTCAGGGCTTGACTTTCCTACCCCTTTGCCTGCACGGTGAGTTGCCATTTACTAACTGCTGAGAAGGTAGCAGAGTATTGCTAAGGAAGCTTTGCTTCACTCTCAATCTGTTTTGTGGGGAAAAAAACGCCTAGTGTTAAGAGCCTTTACTGACAGGACATGTCTTTTCTCTGTGCTTGCGTGATGCCACAGCTCCTACAGTCTCTCTCTGCTGGTAGCATTGCCTTTCTCTTGCCAGCTTCCTCTGGGTCTTTGCCCACAGTCTTCTGTGCTGTCATGATGGGTTATTTAGCCTAGTTTGTCTGGGAGAAGAGCTTTTTATTGGGGTTTGAATTGAAAGCAGATTTTCTTCTCTGGACAGAAATGAGAATGCCATGACACTTCACATGTAACATCATTAGCCGCTCCTTGGCTGGCATGTCTCAGGAGGTTAACTGTTTAAGCCTTTTGTGCCCCAAATGATGTAAACAATGGTAAAATATAGTGCAGTGGCTAGTGCAAAGTGGGGGCAAAAGATTGTATCATAATGTCTATTATTGGAAAAATAACTCTTCGTGAGATCATTTACACTGGATTTGGGGTTGAAAATATTTACTCATGGAGAAGAAGTCTCTGATATTGAAATATTTTTATATATGTAGCACTTAAAATAAGCAGTCTGCTAAAATAATTTCTAACTATTTGTCTAGGATCTGTAGTGAATTGTAAAGATTGGGTTAGTGAAAATGGAGGTAAATTTGCTAGCCCTATTTTTTTTTAAGTTTATTTATTTATTTTGAAAGAGAGGGGGAGACAGGGAGAGAGTGAATCCCAAGCAGGCTTTGTGCTCTCAGCACAGAGCCCGACGTGGAACTCCATTTCAAGAATGGTAAGATCATGACCTGAGTCAAAATCTATAGTCAGCCCCTCAACCTACTGAGCCACCCAGGCACCCCAGTAGCCCTATTTTAAGGTCAACAGTATTGAAGCATTAGGCAAGCAGAGGACAGTCAGGAATTTGCTCTTTCTGGACATCCCCTCTCAAGAGGACAGTTGATCATAGCTTCTTCTTCCGTGTAAACCGGACCTTCAGTGAGGAGTATTTCTGGAAGTTTATTTTTCCAATTTGAACACATTTTTGTTAAAGACCATTGTCTGGGAGATTGCAGCATAGGAATAGTATCTCAAAAGGCAGTACTAAGTACCTAGTTATCTATGCAGAAATCTTTGAACACTCAGGATTCGTTTTCCAGCAAATAAAATATTTTTCAATTATTTATAACAAAGTAACACAAACCACTCCTTCAAGTTATGATAACATTTTAGCTACAATTTATTCTGCCACTCTCTGTTGTGTGTTAGCTGTATTATTTTGTTTTCACAATCCCTATGAACTTTTAGCATCATACGCATTCTTGCAATGTGACCATCACAGTGTAACCACTGAGGCACGTGAAGACTTCACCAACAAAATTCTTAACCATTGTGTTCACCACTAGCGTCATACGGATTTCTAAAAGGGTAAAATTCAGGAAAAAAATACAAATTGAATGAAGAATTATGCAAATAAGGGGTTTCATTGTAATTAGAATTCTCTTCAAGGTGAAGGAACTCAAAGTCTAAAATAGTCTCCTAACTTTGTGAGGACACAATTTAGTGGGAAAGGTATTTGTCACGTGGATAACAGAATACTGCAACTGTTTATTGTGTTTGAATGACTAGTTGCTATGAAAACATCTTTATTGACAACCACCAGTCTGTGATAATATATTCTTTTTCATTTCGGATTGGTTGTGTTAGTAAAAGGATGTTTGTTCCACTTCAAAGACAGATGATGTATTGTTGGTCCCTGCCTGCGCTGACAGGGAAGGAAGGGACTTCTCAGCTCTGACAGGTAAGTGAGAAACCACTGGCTGACAGAACTGAGGAGACTTAGGCAAAAAACACAGCTGAAACTTTAAACAACATTTGTTTTGAATCAAGTCCCAGTAGTATCTTTATTTTGCATTAGGGATTCAACTCCTTCTTTAGCTTTGTTGTTCTTTTTCCTCCATGGCTCTTTGTATCCATCCTGACTGCAATAATGCCAAAGGATGGTTAGGATAACTGTCAGAAAGGCGAAGAAGCTTGAGAAGAGTCATTGGTTACAGTAGTTTTCCACAGAAAATAATACTAAAATGAAGGCTTAGGAAAAAACATACTTGAAACATTTAAATGAATCTTTTTAACCTAGAGTAAGTAGTTAGTAATTCCTTTTAATTGCCTTTGTTAATTTTTTTTATTAATTCAAAATGTCCTAAAATTTTTAAAATTTCATCATAATTGAGCATCATATGTTTTACACTGACTATATTCAAGAGTAATTTAGGAAAGCATGATTCAGAAGATTTGTCAAAGTTTGATATGGGTAGATACATTCAGTATCTGGTTGCTATAGCCACACCAGAAATACATCTGCCCTCTAGTGACAAGGAATCCTGTATCAAATCTCCTTGTCTTGATTGTGAAAACAATACATTTGAGTTCCTATGCTGTACAATCGCCACTGTGGAGAACTCAAACCACAGCTTTGTCATTTACTAAATATATGCTTTTTAAGAACAGAGTGAAATGTGAGCGCCTTCCCACCCAAAGCTTGGCTCCCACCTCATTCAGTTCTTTCAAACTTCTCAGTGACCAACCACTGTCTCCTGACCACAGGGAAGAGGTGGGGTTTTGGAGACACCAGCAGCAGGGGGTTGTGATACCCTGGTTGGGGAGAGGAGACTTTCTGCCATGAAGCAGGAAGGGGAAGGAAAACCTTTTATTCATAAAACAGCAAACTTCAAAAATGCCATTTGAAATGTATGCTGAGAGCATACATTTGAAAGAAGTTCCTTTTTTTTTCTTTTTCCTTTGGTCCAGTGAATTATTAAGGATCTGTTATGCTTTTGAGAGCCAAGTGCTTTTTCTCTAACCAGCAGATTATATGAAGCATTTTTCCGCTCAATATTTGGTATCTTCTGAGTCATTAATCTGCTCTAGAGCTGAAGAGTTTGTGTTTAATCAACAGAGATGAAAAACAGTTTGTTTTTTTAACTAATATTTTAAGTTATTAGCAATCTCAAAAGTAGAACATTTGTATGTTTCCTTAGCCAAATTTATTTGTTTGTTTTTTTAAGTTTTTATTTAAATTCCAGTTGGTTAACGTACAGTGTAATATTAGTTTCAGGTGTGGTTTAGTGATTCGACACTTACATACAATACCCGGTGCTCACCACAAGCGCTCTCCTTAATCCCCATTGCCTGTTTAACCCACCCCCACTGACCTCCCCTCTGGAAACTATCAGTTTGTTCTCTATAGCTAGATTTCTTGGTTTGCCTCTCTCTCTCGTTTTTCCCTATGCTCATTTGTTTTGTATCTTAAATTCCACTTATGAGTGAAATCGTGTGGTGTTTCTCTTTTTCTAATTTCACCTAGCATAATACACTCTAGCTCCATGCACATCATTGCAAATGGCAACATTTTATTCTTTTTAATGGCTAATATTCCATTGTATATATATGTATGCCACATCTTCTTTATCCATTCGTCAGCCTATGGACATTTGGTCTCTTTCCATAATTTGGCTATTGTAGATAATGCTGCTATAAACATTGGGGTGCATGTATCCCTTCAAATTAGTATTTTTGTAACCTTTGGGTAAATACCTAGTAGTGCAATTGCTGGGGCATAGGGTAGTTCTATTTTTAACTTTTTGAGGAAACTTCATACTATTTTCCGGAGTGGCTTTACCAGTTTGCATTCCCAACAACAGTGTAAGAGGGTTCCCCTTTCTCTGCATCCTCACCAACACCTTTATTTCCTGTGTTGTTGCTTTTAGCCATTCTGGCAGGTGTGAGGTGGTATCTCATTGTGGTTTTGATTTGTATTTCCCTGATGATGAGTGATGTTGAGCGTCTTTTCATGTGCCTGTTGGCCATCTGGATGTCTTCTTTGGAAAAATGTCTATTCGTGTCTTCTGCCCATTTTTTAATGGATTATTTGTTTTTTGGGTGTGGATTTTTATAAAACTTCTTTATATATTTTGAATTTCAATGCTTTATCAGATATGTCATTTGCAAGTATATTCTCACCTTCTGTTGGTGGCCTTTCTTTCAGTTTTGTTGATTGTTTCCTTCACTGTGCAGAAACTTTTTATTTTGATGAAGTCTCAGTAGTTTATTTTTGCTTTTGCTTCCCTTGCCTCCAGAGATGTATCTAGTAAGAAGTTGCTGTGGCCAATGTCCAAGAGGTAATTGTCTGTGTTCTCCTCTAGGATTTTGATGGTTTCCTATCTCTATTTAGGGCTTTTATCCATTTTTAATACATTTTTGTGTATGATATAAGGAAGTGCTCCAGTTTTTTTCTTCTTCATGTTGCTGTCCAGTTTTCCCAACACTATTTGTTGAAGAGACTGTCTTTTTTCCATTGGATATTTTTCCTGCTTTGTTAGATTAGCTGACCATATTGTTATTGGTTCATTTCTGGGTTTTCTATTCTGTTCCATTGATCTGAGTGACTGTTTTTGTGCCAGTACCATACTGTCTTGATAATTACAGGTTTGTAATGTAACTTGACATCCAGAATTGTGATACCTCCAGCTTTGCTCTTTCTTTTTCAAGATCATTTGGGCTATTCAGGGTCTTTTGTGGTTCCATATAAATTTTAGAATTGTTTGTCCTAGCTCTGTGAAAAATGCTGTTGGTATTTTGATAGGGATTGCATTAAATGTGTAGATTGCTGTGTGTAGCATAGACATTTTAAGAATGTTTATTCTTCCAATCCATGAGCATGGAATGTTTTTCCATTTCTTTGTGTCCTCTTCAATCTCTTTAATAAGAGTCTTATAGTTTTCAGAGTACAAGTCCTTTACCCCTTTGGCTAGGTTTATTCCTAGGTATCTTATGTTTTTTGGTGTCATTGTAAATGGAATTGATTCCTTGATTTCTCTTTATGCTGCTTCATTATTAGTGTATAGAAGTGCAAAGATTTCTGTATGTTGATTTTTATACCCTGCAACTTTACTGAATTTGTGTATCAGTTCTGGCAATGTTTTGTGGCGTCTTTTGGGTTTCCTATATAGAGTATCATGTCCTCTGCAACATGATACATGAAAGTTTGATTTCTTCCTTGCTGATTTGGATGCCTTTTACTTCTTTTTTGTTGTCTGATTGCTGAGACTAGGACTTCTGATACTACGTTAAATGATAGTGGTGAGAGTGGACATCCCCGCCTTATTCCTCAGCAGAGAGGAAAAGCTCTTAGTTTTTCCCATTAAGGAATATATTAGCTGTGATTTTTTTTGACATATGGTGTTTATCATGTTGAGGTTTGTTCCCTCTAACCTTAGTTTGTTGAGGGTTTCTATCATGAATAGATGTTATGCTTTGTCTTATGCTTATTCTGCATCTATTGAAAGGATCATATGGTTTTTATCCTCTCTTAATGCGGTGTATTACATTGACTGATTTGTAAATATTGAACCATCCTTGCAACTCAGGAATAAATCTCACTTGGTTGTGGTGAATGATCTTTTTGATGTACTGTTGGATTCAGTTTATTAGTATTTTATTGAGAATTTTTGCATCCTTTTTCATCAGGAATATGGCCTGTTGTGGGTTTTTTTGGGGGTGGGGGGAGGGAGGAACAGAGGGAGAAGGAAGGAGAGAGTCTTAAGCAGGCTCTGCGTGGAGCCTGACGTCTCAATCTCATGACCCTGATATCATGACCTGAGCAAAAATCAAGATATGGATGCTTAGCCCACTGAGCCACCCAGGCACCCCTGTAGTTTTCATTTTTAGTGGACTCCTTATCTAGTTTTGATATCAGAGTAATGCTAGATATGAATTTGTAAGTTTTCCTTCCTTTTCTATTTTCAAAAATAAAACTTGATCTTACATCCTGGACATTAGGTTAGCAGAAAAGAAGATACAAGTAAAATGAAGACTTTACATATATATGAATAAGAACAAATGCAAAGAGTTGGAAAAGTGCCAGAAGTTTTATTGTGAGTACCACACCTTACTTAGTGTGTGCCTGAATCGTAAGTGCAGGTAGAATAGTGAAGGAAGAGATTACACAAAAAGTGTGAAAAATATTTACAGTAAGTTTAATGCAGGTTTCTGCTTCTGGGAGCTGCCCCTCCCCATTACTAGAGTTAAATGTTCCTACTAAATATCAGAGCACAATTTCATAATTTGTCATTTACATCATTTTACTTTTTGAGGATTTTAGCAATGAAATGTATTTAAAATTTCAACCACATCAATAAAAAATCTAGTTTTGATTACAATATGTTGCCTTAAAAATTTATTGGATTTTATTGGGGCGCCTGGGTGGCGCAGTCGGTTAAGCGTCCGACTTCAGCCAGGTCACGATCTCACGGTCTGTGAGTTCGAGCCCCGCATCAGGCTCTGGGCTGATGGCTCGGAGCCTGGAGCCTGTTTCCGATTCTGTGTCTCCCTCTCTCTCTGCCCCTCCCCAGTTCATGCTCTGTCTCTCTCTGTCCCAAAAATAAAATTAAAAAAAAAAAACGTTGAAAAAAAAATTAAAAAAAAAATTTATTGGATTTTATGTTTCAATACAAAAGAATATATAATCTCACCAGAAAGTGTCTCATAATTGGTAGGGATAGCAGACATCTCTGTCTTTTTGTTACTTCAAATCAAAATGAATTTAAAACTTTAGCATTCAGTACAGCCAGTGACTTTTTTCTTTTCTTTCTCTTCTTTGTTTTTTAAAATTAAACCACATTTTTATAAACCATAAGATGCCTTTCCCATCTTTTTCATGTTTATTTTATTTTAATCCCTCTCTATTTCATTGGAATATGAATGTCTTATTCATTTCAAATGAGTTCATCAACCAACCTTAGTAAAAAAAGGAAAAATGAGAAGGTGGAAGTAACAAAGAAGAAAAGAAACAGAGGAGGAGGGAGAAATACTGGCAGCCATTCATAAAGCAATGCCCACCGCATAGATGATATGATCAACATATTTTCGGCTCCTGCAAATAAACCAATAAGGTTTCAGACCATTGCCTTCGAAGTATTTTTCCATGTTATATTCACAAGCAGATATACAGATATTCTCTGTTTAGACATACACATGTTTCTTTCTATGTTTATACCTTTCAATTAATGTATTGTGGGCATTATTCAATGTCAATACATAAGTGGCCATTTCTAATTACTGAATGTATCGGTGTATAATAAATTATTTAATGAGGCCCTTAATAGATGTTTATGGGATTTTTTCTATTTTTTTCCTATGAAAACAATGAAGGAAGCAACTTTTACATACAAATTTATACAACTGCTTATTTTCATAAGGTAAATTTTAAAGAAATTAGGGTTTAAAAGTGTATGTACTGGGGCACCTGGATAGCTCAGTGGGTTAAGTGTCCAACTATTGATTTCAGCTTAGGTCATGATCTCATGGTTTGTGAGATTGGGCCCCACTTTGGGCTCCATACTGATGGTGCAGAGCCTGCTTGGGATTCTCTCTCTCTCTCTCTCTCCCTCTCTGTTTGCCCCTACCGCACTCTCTCACTCTTTCTCTCAAAATAAATGAAATAACATTAAAAAAAGGTTAGTTAAAAGTGTATGTACTTTAAATAACCAAGTATATACATTTCAAATGTCTTCATGATAGTCTATACCAATTTACACCCTAAAAATTAATGAAGAAATTTATTATACACCTTTAGCGTCTCTAAAATTTATTCATCTTTTTATTCTTTCTAGAAAATCTGTAGAAGTCTGGGAAAGTAAAAAAGAGAAGAAAGGGAAAATGTCCACAAAATTGCCATAGTCCCTTTGTCTATGTAGGACTGAGCTTATGACTTATATCAGTTTTCAGTTTATACATTTAATTTATCTTAGGGAAGTTCTTCAACTTCTTCTGCAAAATTCAATTTTAATTTATATTTGTCCACATCCTTTCATATGTGATTTGGACAGATGCAGGCTATTGAATATAATGAAAGCAAATTTCTCAGTGCCTTCCTTGAGCTATTTTATAGTCCTGCTTTAACAAGCAGGAGAGAGTCAAGAAATAATGATTCAGCTATTTCTTAAAGAGTTCACAATTCTACATCCAATAAAGAAAATGTGGATTCCTGGCAGGTATAGTATTTGTGAAGTATTTGATGTCAACTCCCATGTACTCAGACAAATACACATCCAAAATCTCATAGGATTTCACGTTGCAGAATCGGCTAGTTTGCTGAATTCCCAAATGGGATTTGAGCATCACCATGTGAGTTGCAGGTTACTTTAAGAAAAGGGTATCAAAATATTTTGTAGTAAAGTTTAACTGTTGGCTAAAATGGCAGCAATGTTTTTCAGTTTGAAAGAGCAATGAAGGAAAGGCCTCAGTGCATAAAATCTTGCTTATCTCGCTATCTGGATTATGAATGTGAAAGGATATTACTAAAACCCAAAGCGTAAAAAGGCAATATGATGTTCCATCTTTAATTTATTTACTTAATGAATCATAGTGATGGATATTCTAATGTTGAGCCATGAGATGCCATGGATTTTAAAATACAGAGATAAAATAAATGGATAAGATGATATGACTGGAATATATTTAAATTTTAAGTACTTATTCCTAAACAGAAGAAAATGCTGTCTCAGAAAACTTAGCCAAGATATGAAACATTAAAAATCTAAAACTTTTGCCACAAAATGCAAGTACTGGATGTTGGCAAGGGTGGAGAGTTTGCTCAGGATGAAGGAGGTGGTGGAAATGTCTCATCTTCAAAAGGATAGGAGGGGAATTGAAGAGACGGGAGGTGATGGAAAGGTAAATATTTTGGTGGCTACAGGTACTTATTAACTTTTATATATTAATAAATACACATAGATTATAATATTATTAGAATAGTGAGTATTTAGGGGCATAGGGAATCATAAAATAACAATTTAAAAATGAGACAAGGGAAGAGAAACTTAATAGGACTAGCAAAAACCTTACTATGATGAGCAAGAAATAGCGAGAGGTAAAAATAGGAAAAGTAATAAATAGTAAATATTAAATATGATAAGAACGAAACCAAAATACTAATCTTCACAATAAATTCAAATGAACCACATCTCCCTGTCATGAAACAATGAATATCAAACAGGATTACAAGATATATGCAGATATATTTTTTTTTCTGTAGGAAACTCATCTGAAATAAAATGAAGACAAAGGTTGAAAAGGATGTGCAGAATCATAAAGGCAAATGCAAACAAAAAATACAAAAGACTGACAATATTGATAAATCAGATAAAGCAAAGTATGCAACAAAGGCATTAAATGAGACAAAGGGGTTATTATATCATGATAAAAGCTGTAGTCCAAAATAAGGTCAATATCTTTATTCATCACACACACGGCATCACAGTATATAAAACAAAATACTCCAGAAATATTAAAATAATTTAATCAAGTAAAGGTGCAATGCATTAAAAATAAGATCAGCAGACTCCTTCTCAAATATTTACAAATATCTATATATTTAAAACATTTTATTCGACTGACAGAATATGCATTATTTTCTTACATTATCAGAGCATACACAAGGTTGAATTATATATTTCATCCCACAGGGAGCCACAGAGGCCATATTCTCCAGTCAATCCAGTAAAATAGGAATCAACAACAAAGCCATAAATAAATAACCAAAAGTACTCCCCTAATCAACTATTAAGCCAGAATAGTAATCGAATGGCCATTAATGGCAAATTAATTGAATTTATGAGCGTTTCACTTCAAAATCTTTGGAATTTGGGTCTTGAAGATTTTTCATATCAACAAAGAAAGCCTGAAACTTACCAATTAAGAATTCAATGGAAGGAAGGGGTGACTCAGTTGGTTAAGTGCCCAACTTCGGCTCAGGTCATGACCTCAGGGTCCGTGGGTTCAAGCCACACACTGACAGCTCAGAGCCTGGAGCCTACTTTGGATTCTGTGTCTCCCTTTGTCTCTGTCCCTCCCCTGCTCACACTCTGTCTCTGTCTCCCACTCAAATAAATAAATAAATAAACAAACATTAAACAACAACAACAACAACAAAAAGATTGCAACTAAAGGAAGGGGAAGACCAAATTCTATTACTCTAAGAGCTGAACTATTTCAGGTTTCTGGCTTAGCTAGTATATTTAAGGTCATACTACGCAGAGTTCATGAGGAGGCCTGGCAAGAATTTAGGCTGTTTTTGACAATTTCCCTGTCACAAGCAGGAGCGTGAGCAGCAGAGGCTGCTCTGGTCGCATTGGGTTCAGGGGTGAAGTCCTAGCTAAGAATACAGAAGAGGCATGTCAGTGGAGTGTGGGGACTATTAGGGCATCATCCCACACTAGCAGCCTCAGCCTCCTTCCCAGCTCTCCTCAAGGCTTCCTGCAAGCCTTGCAGGTCGGTAGACAAGAATCTGGGAGAAGCAGCCTCACCCAAAGGTGAGCCTCAGGTGAGCCAAGAAAGACCAGATGCTGCAGGGAGTTGGGGAGCAGGTCGTTCAGGAAGAGCTCCAAGCACTCTCGTTCTTGGGGATCATCACTCAGCGGGATGCACACTCAGGGGTCTGGATGGTTCTCAGGAGGCTGATGGTGCCGGGGCTAGGGGTAGCTGCCGGGAAGGTGCTGACGCAGTGGTGCAGGTGGCTCCTTGTCCAAACGCCCACTGGGGGCCAGCCCCACCTTCACTCCAGCCCCACTCGACTGGCAGAGTTGAGCCTTGGTTTACCCACATCTCCATCCCCACATGAAGGCTCACCTTCTGATCTGTACAAGAGTGACGAATTTATCCTTTTCAGAGCCCTGAACTAGTCAGTTATCATCTTAGAAAATGTCTTGGCATCATATTTTCAATTCATTAGGAAACACCACCTCACGCTCCACACTTGTGTTTCCTACAAGATGATGACCTGTCAGATATGTAATGTGTCCATCTCTCTTCTTCCAAAGGAAACAATCCTTTGTAAGCAAACCAAGACTTACTAAAATAATGAAATTAGCTGCTCAAGAAAAGGCGATTTTTTTTGTTTTGTTTTCTTAGGCTGCTATGTTTGATTTAGACACAGTCTATTATATTTCTGTGGCATGATTTCAACAATAATAACATATATTTTCATCATCATTTTGTATATAATGAAGTATAGATTGATACTCTATTCACCGTGAGCAATATTTCTAAATACCTATTATATATACATGTTTCCTGAGGCCATTTTAAAAAGGAATTCAAAAAGCATCTTTCTAAATGTGGCATTTTTTTAATTTCCCAGGGCACTTGTCTTTCTCACCATGGTACTGAAGATGTGAAGAAGTAGGTAGAATGTTCTGTTTAACCAGCTATGGTCTCATCTCTGGAGAGTTACAAAAGGGGAAAACATGGCCTCACTCAATGGACGTTACACTCTTAGGTAACATCCACACAATAGAGAAAACCGAATATTGTACGATGGTTGTACTGTGTATCTTGAGGGTCCAAGAAGGCAAAACACACTGCTTGCTTCAGGAGGTTAAGAAGCCTACACACAGCATGCATGACTTGGACAATCCACATAGACAAAGCCAGGCTTTTCAGTGCATACGAACATGGAAATGAAAGATTAGATACCTGCCAGCGCTCGTGCGCCAATCAACTACAAAATGCCTTTTCCAGCACTTCTGATTTCAAGTAGCCTCTTCCTATTCTAGCTGAAATTTTTCATGAGGATGTCCTGCTTACGACAAATACACTGGTTAGAGACCAGGGTCCACATCATGGTGCTGGGGACGGCGAGACGCTGCGGACCATAACAGCACGCACATCCCACACACAGAATGAGGAAAGTTGAGGTGAGGACTTTAATAGCACAATAGATTCTCTGATGATCAGTGTAATCCACATGCATTGCAACAAATAAAGATAGGAAATACAGAAAAGTAATAAAGAAGCTTTTTGATATGTTTATCAGAGATGATTGCTATAGGCATTTAGGACTATAACTTACCAGAATTGTGCATGCGTGCGTGCATTCGTACTCAGATAAAAACACATGTGTTGGCATCTTGCTGTGACTCTTGGGACTGAACGAGGAGGTGTGAGCAGACGGATAAGGAAGCCACAGTTCAATTCGTCTCTTGGTTGAAATTGCTTTGTCTTGCTTTGATTTTCAGCACTCTCTTTTTGATATATGGTATGAAAAGTTACCCTCTTTAGCACCATTCAATATTCGCTTATGTTGTCTACCCTGTTCTAATGTGAGGTTTGACAAAAGTGTATGCTGAACAAAATGTAAATGACTCCCTTAGGGTTATTGCATGGCCCTGATTCAGTAAGCAAATGAAAATTGGGAGTTAGTCAGTTATTTCTTAAAAGGCTTCCAAGGTCTTATATCTGCTTCAATGTGGAAAAATGTCAAGTCCTGGGAGATGTATTTCTGATGTCATTAATATGAACCTTTACACTGGGCTTATACCTCTCTTCATCCCAGATCACCTGTGTATTGCAGAACGGGACTGCTTGACTGAGAGTTTTTGTCTTAGAAACATTATTCTAGACCCTGTATAAGAGAGAAATTTGTGCCAGATATGGGCCTGGATTTATAGAACTCACTATATATAGCAAGAGATATGAAGCATATGGAATATATCAGTGAGTTTCACGATGGGTATAAATTTCAGAAAGGAGCAGAGGTAACTTGCCTACATGCCTCCCTAAGGAATCCCAATCACTTTCAGATTCTCTTGAGCATCTTGTACACCAGGAAACCTTCCCACTGAATCCTTAGTCTAGGCCAGGAACCCTTTCATAATACTTTCATTAGAGTATGCATGTCTCTATGACTACACTTCACTCCATTTTTTTTTCTTGTATTTCACTTTTCTAGACTCTAAATACATTAAGAGCAGGTAGGATGACATTCACGTTTGCATTGCTGTGAAATAGCATCTGGCACAGAAAATGATTTAATAAATGCTATTGGAATGTATGAAATCAAGAGAGGTTCAGAAAGGCAACTGAAAGGTATCATTTTGATTTTGAGACACCAACAGCCTCTTTAAGAAACCAAAGATTCAGAAAGCAGTTATAATATAGAGTGGCACTAAGAAGAGTGTCCAGGGGCTCAGAATGTTGTGGTCTTGAGAGTTTCCGTCTTTTCATCTGCAAGCGGGGCGCCTTGACTTACCTCAATCAGTGAAGTTTGATTGGTGGCTTGAGAGATAATAGGTTTATTTAATTTTTTTAAAGCTGTGATACAAAATTCAAAGACAAATTTTAGAAATTAGCCTTTATTGGGGCACCTGGGTGGCTCAGTTGGTTAAGGGTCTGACTTCGGCTCAAGTCACGATTTCACGGTTTGTGAGTTCGAACCCTGCGTCAGGCTCTGTGCCAACACCTTAGAGCCTGGAGACTTCTTCGGATTCTGTGTCTCCCTCTCTCTCTTTCTCTCCCCTATTCATGCTCTGTCTCTCTCTCTCTGTGTCTCAAAAATAAATAAAACATTAAAAAAAATTTTTTTAAGAAATTAGCCTTTATTTACATAAGACAGTCAATCTGGAACAACAAAATTATTTAGAGAATTTTTAAAACAAGTAATTTTGTAATTAATTGAATGGGCTCCAATTATTTAAGAGATATCTCTCCCAAACTCTTTTTTGCCTTCTATATTACCTTCCTTCTCTACCACCTTTTTAAAAAAAATTTTTTTTTAACGTTTTATTTATTTTTGAGACAGGGAGAGACAGAGCATGAATGGGGGAGGGTCAGAGAGAGGGAGACACAGAATCTGAAACAGGCTCCAGGCTCCGAGCTGTCAGCACAGAGCCCGACGTGGGGCTCGAACTCACGGGGCTCGAACTCACGGGGCTCGAACTCACGGACTGTGAGATCATGACCTGAGCCAAAGTCAGCCGCCCAACCGACTGAGCCACCCAGGCGCCCCTCTCTACCACCTTTTACGCTAACCTTCTAAAACACAATTATATTTATAATAGCCATTCAAGAGTAGTGTGAAGCAGTTTGACTGTGGGAGGCTTTCTGGGGAAGGGAGAAAGTCATATTATTTGAGGAGGTGAAAGGGAATTTATAATACACCTATTTGTTTTATAGGGAGACAATCAAATCTTAGTTAGCCTGAGAAACACATTGCAGAACAATTCTGGAAGAGTAGAGGTTAACATATTTGGACATAAAATGGAATAGTATCAGTTTACAGTATAATTTCTGTCATATGTTAATCAGATCTATAAGGACATGATTATACTGAATTTTTTTAATTACAATTTTGTTTTTTATTTTGAGAGAGAGAAAGAGAGCAATAAGGAAGAGGGACAGAGGGGGAGAGAGAGACAGAGAAACACACAGAGAAAGAGAATTCCAAGCAGGGTCCATGCTCAGCACAGAGACCAATGCAGGGCTTAATCCCACAATCCTGGGATCATGACCTTAGCTGAAATCAAGAGGTGGCCTCTTAACTGACTGAGCCACCCAGGCACCCTTATACTGCATATTTGTGTTCAAGTTTTTCATAAGTTTTTCGTCTAAAAACCCTTTAGGAATGGATTGCTTTCTCAGTATTATTTTGTCTTATTATCTTCATTTTCAAATTGAAAACCAATTTTCTTGAGATGTATTTGGATTACAGTATATTTTATTACAGAACTAAGGAGAAGGGCACCTGGGTGGCTCCAATGATGAAGTGTCCAACTTCAACTCAGCTCAGGTCATGATCTCATGGTTCATGAGTTTGAGCCCTGCATCAGTGCCTACAGCCTGCTTCAGATTCTCTCTCTGTCTCTCAAAAATAAATAAACACTAAAAAAGAGAGAGAACTAGGGTGAAAAATGTCCTAGAGTTGTAAGAAACCTTGCAGCTTTCCTAACCTAAGTCTGAACAAGTTGAATAGAAAGACAAGTATCTGTCACAGTCCTGTGAAAAGAGCATAGATTTTGCCTCAAATAATCTTGACTCTTGCCTCAGTTCTACCACCGACCTTGTGGATTTGCTGTTCAGTAGGAATAAATTAAAACCATTAATTGTGTGAATCAAATAAAAATGGTTGATTAAAGGTTTTAAATATTGAGCACCTATTGAATTAAATATTCCAATAGAATATGCATTTCATTAAAGCAAGATTTTTTTATGTTTTCCAGACCTTGGAAACAAAGCCTAGAGCATAAGAGGTGCTCTATAGAGTCTTTAACAATCGATGAGGTTAATAAATTAATAGCTCTGAAGGAATAAAACATTTTTAGAATTAAAACTGTACTGAATATAATTCATTTTTGAATAATTCAGAGTCAATATTATGACTACCCTATATCCCGATATTGTTAAAATGTTTTGATGTTGAGGTGCCGGAAGGTCATTGTGGAGGTTCTGGTTTTATGAGTGGATGGAAATGGAGTTTATTGGGCTTTAACCTCTGCTTTAAATTTTTCAGAGACAGAGAGCTTACTATGTATTTGTTCAAATTTAGGCTTTGTCTTAATGTGAGACTGTTCTCTTTGTGATTCATGGGAGAGGACTGAGAAATATGATTTCATTACAGGTAGCAAAAAATTGGCAGCAAACTATCAAGTAAATTCACTTATTAATCCATCCAGCCACCCATCTTTTTATAATGGTTTTGTACTGGAAGCTGGCACAAAGGAGGCACTAGGAAGTGTATGGTATAAAGTGATTCAATAAAGCCTTCCTGTTTAATATTTATTGGGCACCCTCAGTGTGCTAAGTAACACGCAGAATACAGATTAGATCACAGTTCTCACCTTCAAACATAAGACATAAGCACCTTGTAAAGTCTCTGTGGAATGAGGCAACTTGCCAAACCAACAACAAAAAATAAGTAAATAAGTTTAAAAGGTAATGAGTGAAGTTTTACTCTTGATTCTTGATTCTTTCTTGCTCAGTCTAAAGAAAGAAATCTGAAACCAAGCTGATGGGGGCATATCCAGCCTGTGTTCAGATATGAGGCCATTGGAGGCAGACGTATCCATCTGCAAAGGGTGATGTGGAAGAAAAGCTTGATTTGTGTTGTAAGAGATAACAAATTTCATCGATTTTTTAAAAAATTGTGATACAAAGGTCAAAGAAAAGCTATCCTAGAAGTTTGCCTCTATCTAATTAGGCAGTCAGCTGAGTTAGAAAAATAATACTCTTTCAGATATTTTAAAACAACTGAGTCTCTAAATAACTGTTTAGTAAGGAAGGACATAGAAAGAAGTGGTCTCTCCAAGCCTGTGGAGCAAGAAGGAGAACTGCATTAGGCATCTTCTCCTTTACTCGATTGTCTAAGACACAAGTTTATGTCTAATTGTAAGTGGGACTTATTCCGTGAGCATGGTAAGGAGCCATTGTTAGCTTTGTCACAAGACAATCTATAAAAAATAAATGGCTTTGCCTAAAATGCCCTCTTGAAAGGAGTCTAGAGCAAACTGAGATATGCTGTAATTTTTAAATTAATACTAGGTTTTGAAGACAGGATGAAAATTATCTCATTAATAATTTTTATATTGATCACATGTTGAAATATATTTTGGACACATTGGTTTGAAGTATATTATAAAATTAATTTTAGGGGCGCCTGGGTGGCGCAGTCGGTTAAGCGTCCGACTTCAGCTCAGGTCACGATCTCGCGGTCCGTGAGTTCGAGCCCCGCGTCGGGCTCCGGGCTGATGGCTCGGAGCCTGGAGCCTGTTTCCGATTCTGTGTCTCCCTCTCTCTGCCCCTCCCCCGTTCATGCTCTGTCTGTCTCTCTCTGTCCCAAAAATAAAAATAAAAAATGTTGAAAAAAAAAATTTTTTTTTAAATTAATTTTAATTGTTTCATTTCATCTTTCTAACATGGCTACTAGAAAAATTTACAATTGCATATGTGGCTTGCATTATATTTCTTTTGGGAACCAGTGTTGAGTGTTGAGTGAAACTTTTCCTATTGCCATGAAACTGGCTTCTAGGACCTATAGATAAGGACAAGTGCTAAGAAGTTAGCCCCACATCCCAAAGAGGACAGCCAGAAATTGGGTTAAACCACCTTCTAAAGTGACAGGTGGGGGAACTATTCCTCTTACAATCCCAAATTCAACCGAACAATGCACTCCCAAGGGAAATGTTATGGATAGAATGCATGCAGTTCTTATAAATTCCCCTAGTTAGCTCTGAGATATTGAAAACATTTTTAGTCAAAGAAAAAGCAACACTCAACATGTCTTCCTCATAACACAGAACTTACAGTCTGATGAATGTTTTTTTTTTTTTTTTTTTTTTTTTTTTTTTTTTTTTTTTTTTGTCCTGGGAAATTCTGTCCCTGCTTCTTGAATATGCTTCTTTCCCTCTTCCACCACAGATTAAATGTTACTTTTGCCTTGAAGCCTTTCTTCAGATAGGGTATATGCTATCTGTCTTTGTACTTTGTGTTGTCTGATGGAACTTTGTCTCTATTACTTGATTTTTCTCCCCACCTAGTCCAAGATCTCATTGACAGGACCTGTGTTCTATCTATCTTTGTATTACAACACCTGGCACTTTATGGCTACTTAAAAAAACAAAATGTATGCTGAAATGCCTCAACCTCATTGTCTTTTCTTTCTTTCTTTCTTACTTTTGTATTTTCTCAGAAGTTATGTAACATCCAGAGATCTCGCAAGCCAAGTTTAGTTCAGAACAGTTACACAATCAAAATATGCTTTAAAGAAGTCTATTCCAAGCAGCATTGGTTGAATGATTTAACATATTTCTTTCTGTATCTAAACAGTGAAGTCATCCCTGTCTTTTGGGTAAAAAGTAAAGTACATTACTCCCCAAATTATTCTCAGAATTAAGGATAAACAGCTGCTATCATTTTGAAAATACAAAACTATTTTGACCATCAGAGGCTCATTTCAATGCATACAAAAATAGAGCTATATATAGCTAACACAGACTTGCATGTTGCTAAGTTATAATCACTGAGTCACTGATTAAGGAGTGGCTTACATCTGGGACTTGTCTTGAAAACAAGATTTTTCACCATCAAAATGGCTATTTTCCCTTCTTCAGTATTTGATAAAAACTAAAATGACACAAGATTTCAAATGGCAATCTGTGACACTTTCAAATTTAGCCATTAAACTTTATTGATTTCCTCTATTTGTAGGACTAAAATAAGAAGATATATAGTTGATTAGAGCCCTAGACAACCTCAGAATTTACATGACACAGAAACATCAGAGTGACACTGAGCATCTAAAAGTGGCATAAAACGAATAAGGGTCTCAGCTTCCATAGTATCTGACAAGGTATGGAGGTAATAAAATCAACGGGCAGGATGGGGCTGCAAGGAGGAAGTCATGCAATAAGGTAGCAGTAATCTGTATATAAAATCTATCAAGTACCAACAGAATGATGGTCAAGCCAGGAGATGACAGTGTGGATGGATTATGACATAAGACCAATACTCTGCACATACCCCAATGCCTCTGCTCTGCTCATGTCCCTGGTTCTCAGATGCAACTCCAGAAGAATGTCAGTAAATGAATCCTGAAATGAATGGGATTTATTTTTGCCACCTGGTGCAATGGGCTTGAAGTATAAATCAAGTTGACTTGCAGGAAAAAAAAAAATACATTTCTTACATACTTGAGTTTAGGAGCTGCTATGCAAATATATTGCACTATATTCCTGTGCATCTGTATGTATTTCTCAAGGACATATTCTAGAAGTGAAATGCTGGGTCAAAATTTATGTATATCTCACATTTAGTAGGTACTACCAAATTGTCCTCTAAAATTATATATAATATATGTATGTATATAATACATATATTATGTATGTACATATATTATATATAATATATACATATAAAAATATATTTATTTATTTATTATATTTATTTTTCTACTAATGCTGTGTAGAAGTTCCCTTTGATGCCTTTGCCAATATTTATCAATAGCTTCTAAAAATTCATTTACCTAAAATGCCTCCTTTATTTTATTTTCACAAAATATCTCTTTTGGTTTGTTTCCAGAAAGGCTTTGCCCAGAGATAATTGCATTTAGCTCAATTCCATTCAAATCCAATGTCATTAATTCATTTTTGTCATCTATTTCCATGTGGAATAGAGGTGGAGGACAATAAACGAACATTCATTGAGTGGTTACTTTGAATTGGGCACTTTACAAATAGTATTTCTCGTACTAATAATGTTATTTCAGTGGTTGTCAAAGTGTGATCTCCAGACAAGCAGCATTAGCATAACCTAGGACCTTTTTCAGAAACATGAATTCTCAGGCCCTTCCCTAGACCTACTGAGTCAGAAACTCTGTGGAAAGCTCTGCACTCCATTTTTCCTTTTTACAAACTCTCATGGTTCTAATGTACCCTAGAATTTGAGAACCACTGCATATACCCATTTCATGGATGAGACACTGAACTGAAGAAGTAAGCACGTTGCTCAAGGTCATCAGCTATATAAGGTTGGCCTGACCTCAAAGTCAGCACAATACTTGTTTCTTGTGTGGAGGTCATTTAAATAGGTTCCAAATATAAGATTTGTTACTGGGGAGACAATCTGGTAAAGTGTGATAGTATAGAATTTTGAGAAACCTAAGCAGCAGGAAAAGTCTGTGGATAAACATTATGGTCAGGCAGATACTGACAGGGAACACTAGGGCTCCAAAGCTGGGAGAGAGAGAGAGAGACAGTCTTGGCCAATATATCAGTTGGGACAGAAATCGACCTTGGGTCTGCAATTTCTTTTATTCTCACAAATATGCCAGAAATGTGGAGAATAGGCAGTATGCAAGGCATAAGCCCCTGATTTATGGGTTAGAATTATTGTAGTGCTGATAATGTAGCAAAAGACAAGGGCAAAGTTGGAAGAAGACAAATTCATCTTGTGCTAGAATTAGGACATCTTTGTCAGAGACAATTATTAGTCACTGAAAATTTTTAGGTTTTTGTTTTCTTAAGAAGGAGAAATACTGCAGGTTTTGTGGTAAGAAGGCTGGATCATGGAAGTATATGGGAAATAGAGGGCAAAGGGCTTTCATTTTGGCAGAAGAGAGAGTTCACTGTAATTCATTGTTAAGTAAAAGAAAATAAGTTCTGTGAGATGCAGACTTTCCCTGACTTGTTTTGCTTGCCCACATAGAAATACAACTCAGGCCGTATATAGGGAGTAACTGGCCACCATTCATTTGATTCAAGTATGTAACCTTGGAAATGGGGCCCAATGGGTAGATCCCTAAATCCAAGAGCCATTTGAGTTTGGAAGTAAGGCGAAGATGACTTTGACTTCTTATGATACACCTGAGTGCAAAATCAGTATTTTTCTTTTTCTGCCAAATCATGAAACAAATAGAAAACAATTGATCAACATAAGAGAAAACAGTGTGGGTAGTAGGATGTACTGTAGTGGTTCTCATATGTTAGGAGTATCAGAGTCACCTGGAGAGCTTATTAGGCACAGGTTGCTAGGCTAGACTCCCAGTGTCTGATTCATTAGGTCTGGAGTGAGGCCCAAGAATTTGCTTTCCCTAACACATTCCCAGGTGAGGTTCATACTGAGAAATGCCACTGTAGGGAAAAGAGTTTGAATTTGGGAATAAGGACACCGATATGAAGAGTGAACTGTAACAGAAACTATGGACTGTGGGTGATAATGATGTGCCTATGTAGGTTCTTCAGTTGTAACAAATGTACTACTCTGGGGGGGTGGTGATGATAATGAGGGAGGCTATGCATATGTGGGCGTAGGGGGCATTTGGTAAATCTTTGTATTTCCCCCTCAATTTTTAAGTGAACCTAAAACTGCTCTAAAAAATACTCTTAGTATTTTGTACTAAATAGTATTGTATACTATACTATATTATAGTACACTATATATACTATTTACTTAGTATTATAATAAAAAGCAGGGGTGCCTAGGTGGCTCAGTCAGTAAAGCATCTGACTCTTGATGTCAGCTCAGGTTGTGATCTCACAGTTCATTAGATCCAGCCCCGCATCAGGTTCTGTGTTGACAGGGTGGAGCCTGCTTGAGATTCTTTCTCTCCATCTGGCTCTGTCCCTACCCCACTTGCACTCTCTTTCCCAAAATAAATAAATAAACATAAAAAATCATCGTAATATTTGTTCTTCCTATCCAGGAGCATGGAATCTTTTTCCATTTTTTGTATCTTCTTCAATTTCTTTCATAAGCTTTCTATAGTTTTCAGTGTATAGATTTTTTACCTCTCTGGTTAGATTTATTCCTAGGTATTTTATGGTTTTTGATGCAACTATAAATGGGATTGATTCCTTGATTTCCCTTTCTGTTGCTTCATTGTTGGTGTATAGGAATGCAACTGATTTCTGTGCATTGATTTTATATCCTGCAACTTTGCTGAATTCATGAATCAGTTCTAGCAGTTTTTTGGTGGAATCTTTTGGGCTTTCCATATAGAGTATCATGTCATCTGCGAAGAGTGAAAGTTTGACCTCCTCCTGGCTGATTTGGATGCCTTTTATTTCTTTGTGTTGTCTGATTGCAAAGGCTAAGACTTCCAATACTATGTTGAATAACAGTGGCGAGAGTAGAGACATCCCTGTCTTGTTCCTGACCTTAGGGGAAAAGCTCTCAGTTTTTCCCCATTGACGATGATATTTGCATTGGGCCATTCATATATGGCTTTTATGATCTTGAGGTATGCTCCTTCTATCCCTACTTTCTTAAGGGTTTTTATCAAAAAAAGGATGCTATATTTTGTCAAATGCTTTCTCTGCATCTATTGAGAGCCTCATATGATTCTTGTCCTTTCTTTTATTGATGTGATGAATCATGTTAATTGTTTTGTGGATATTGAACCAGCCCTGCATGCCAGGTATGAATCCCACTTGGTCGCGGTGAATAATTTTTTTAGTGTATTGTTGGATCCGGTTGGCTCATATCTTGTTGAGGATTTTTGCATCCATGTCCATCAGAGAAATTGGTCTATAGTTCTCCTTTTTAGGGGGTCTCTGTCTGGTTTTGGGATCAAGATAATTCTGGCTTCAGAGAGAGTGTTTGGAAATTTTCCTTCCATTTCTATTTTTTGGAACAGCTTCAAGAGAATAGGTGTTAACTCTTCCTTAAATGTTTGGTAGAATTCCCCTAGAAATCCATCTGGCCCTGGACTCTTGTTTTTCGGCAGATTTTTGATTACTAATTAGATTTCTTTACTGGTTATGGGTCTGTTCAAATTTTCTATTTCTTCCTGTTTCAGTTTTGGTAGTGTATATGTTTCTAGGACAAATTCTAGGAATTTGTCCATTTCTTCCAGATTGCCCATTTTATTGGCATATAATTGCTCGTAATATTCTTTTATTATTGTTTTTGTTTCTGCTGTGTTGGTTGTGATCTCTCCTCTTTCATGTCAATACTACCCAAAGCAATCTACATATTCAATGCAATCCCTGTCAAAATAACACCAGCATTCTTCATAGAGCTAGAACAAATAATCCTAAAATTTGTATGGAACCAGAAAAGACCCCGAATAGTTAAAGCAATCTTGAAAAAGAAAACCAAAGAAGGAGGCATCACAATCCCAGACTTCAAGCTATGCTACAAAGATGTAACCATCAAGACAGTATGGTACTGGCACAAGAACAGACACTCAGATCAATGGAACAGAATAAAGAACCCAGAAATGGACCCACAAATGCATGGCCAACTAATCTTTGACAAAGCAGGAAAGAATATCCAATGGAATAAAGACAGTCTCTTCAGCAAGTGGTGCTGGGAAAACTGGACAGCGACATGCAGAAGAATGAACTTGGACCACTTTCTTACACCATACACTCAAAAATAAACTCAAAATGGATGAAAGACCCCAGTGTAAGACAGGAAGCCATCAAAATCCTTGAGGAGAAAGCAAGCAAAAACCTCTTTGATCTTGGTCGCAGCAACTTCTTACTCAACATGCCTCTGGAGGCAAGGGAAACAAAAGCAAAAATGAACTACTGGGACCTCATCAAAATAAAAAGCTTCTGCACAGCAAAGGAAACAATCAACAAAACTAAAACGCAACTGACAGAATGGGAGAAGATATTTGCAAATGACATATCAGATAAAGGGTTAGTATCCAAAATCTATAAAGAAATTATCAAACTCAACACCCAAAGAACAAATAATCGAGTGAAGAAATGGGCAAAAGACATGAATAGACACTTCTCCAAAGAAGACATCCAGATGGCCAACCGACACATGAAAAAATGCTCAACATCACTCATCACTAGGGAAATACAAATCAAAACCACAATGAAATACCACCTTACACCTGTCAGAATGGCTAACATGAACAACTCAGGAAACAACAGATGTTGGCGAGGATGCGGAGAAAGAGGATCTCTTTTGCATTGTTGGCAGCAATGCAAGCTGGTGCAGCCACTCTGGAAAATAGTATGGAGGTTCCTCAAAAAACTAAACATAGAACTACCCTATGACCCAGTAATTGCACTAGTAGGCATTTATCCAAGGGATACAGGTGTGCTGTTTTGAAGGGACACATGCACCCCCATGTTTATAGGAGCACTATCAACAATAGCCAAAGTATGGAAAGAGCCCAAATGTCTATCTATGGATGAATGGATGAAGAAGATGTGGGGTATATATACAATGGAGTATTACTTGGCAATCAAAAAAGAATGAAATCTTGCCATTTGCAACTACGTGGATGAAACTGGAGGGTATTATGCTTAGTGAAATTAGTCAGTCAGAGAAAGACAAAAATCGTATGACTTCACTCATATGAGGACTTTAAGAGACAAAACAGATGAACATAAGGGAAGGGAAACAAAAATAATATAAAAACAGGGAGGGGGACAAAACAGAAGAGACTCAAATATGGAGAACAAAGTGAGGGTTACTGGAGGAGAGGGGGGATGGGCTAAATGGGTAAGGGGCCCTAAGGAATCTACTCCTGAAATCATCGTTGCACTATATGCTAACTAATTTGGATGTAAATTTAAAAAATAATTAAATAAATACATAAATAAATAAATAATCTTACAATTAAAAAAAAGTTTAAAAATTCATCATAATAATAAAAAACATATGTCCATTAAAAAAAAAGAACACCTATGTCCTTGTCCAAGTCATTATGTGATTTCTGGGTATTCCTGGACAAGTCTCTTAACCTTTTTGACTGAGATTTCTCCTTTGTAAATTATGCAAGATGATAAGTAATAACACTAACTTAATGAGGTTGTACAGAATTATTGGGAGGACCAAATGTGATGATGAAGGAAAATGTTTGTGAATGTTAGTTAATAGTGCATGTGTAATGGTTAACTTCATGTGTCAATCTGAGTGGACCAAGTGATGCTCAGACAGCTCATAAAACATTATTTCTGAGTGTGTCTGTGAAGGTATGTCCCAAAACAATTAGCATCTGAATCAGTAGACTGAGTAAAGAAATCTCCCCTCACTGGTATAAATGGGTATCGTCAATCATTGAGGGCTTTAACAGTACAATAGGGCAGAGAAAGGAGAAATTCTCTTTCTTTGTTCTTGAGCTGGGATGTCCACCTTCTCTTGTCCTTGGACATAGCAGCTCCTCATTCTCAGGCCTTTGGACTTGGACTGAATTATATTATCAGCTTTCCTGGTTCTCCAGCTTGCAGACAGCAGACTGTGGGACTTCTCGGCCTCCATAATCGCCTGAGCCAATTTCTATAATAAATCTTTTCATATGTATATATATATATCTATATATATCCTATTGGTTCTGTTTCTCTGCAGAACCTGACTAATACAGTGTGTTTCTTCCTCTTTATTTTTATAGTTTAAAAACAAAATAAAACCTCCATCCACAAATTTATCTCCAGATGGCTCAGTCTTGCTTTTCTTGGGCTGCTGTAAGCCGAAGTAGGTGAACAGTCTATCACAAAGATAAATTGGAAATTTCTGGTAGACAGCGTTGGTAGCATACCCAATAGCCACCTCTTCTTTTTTTTCTTGTTCACAGAATATTAATTTTGTTCAAGGATGAGGTGTCTTTGTGCTGAAGGATAAGAGTCCCTTCCCTAGACTGGGGATGTGAATCATGATTGGTCTAAGCCCATCTTGGTAACCTCAGCTTTTTCTCATGTGAATAATGCTAAGAAAGTAAAATTTATACATTTAACCTATATTTATTCAGTACAAAGCACTATTCTTGGTGAGGAGATATAAAGATGAACCAGAATAACTAGCAGACCCAAATTGGAGGCCTGTCTTGAACAAATAATAACACAAATAACTTTTGCCATGAAGTAAAAGTATTGTGGGTAGAAAGACAAAGTAATTGGATTCTTGGGAGGAACAAGAGGAACGTGGTGTCAAGGAAGATTTCTCTAAGTAAGTGACACTTAGGCTAATAAATAAAGATGATAGGAACAAGAATATTTCAAGCTTGTATAAAGGCTGTGAATGGAAAGAGGCTTCGTACATTACACAAATTGGAGATATCAAATGCGATCAGATCAAGGAGAGTGTTGTAGGTTATGTTAGGAGTTTCAGATTTTAGCCAAAAAGGAAAAATGGGAAATCACTAAAGGATTATAGTTTGCAATCATGAGACAGATCTGCATTGGAAAAATAATGAACTGAATGGAAACTCCGTTTCCATTGGAAATGGAAACTCCAGTTTCCAATGGAAATTCAAAAGAATGAACTGAAAGGAAACCAAGTAGTGATGTTTGAAGCCCATTAACAGACACCACCAAAAAGAGATGGTCACAGCTTGGACTAAATCTGCTCTTCCAACGTGGTGAGCACCAGCTGCATGTGGCCACTCAGTGCTTGAAGTGTGGTTTGTCCAAATTAGGATGTCCTGAGCAGTGCAAAATACACACCAGATTGCAAAGACTTCATAAGAAAAAAAAAGAGTATAAATATCTTATTGATAGTATTTTACATTGCTTACATGTTTAAAATGACAATATCTGGGATATAAATTGAACTAAATGATACGTCTTCTTAAATTTAACTCTTTAATGTGTCAACCAGGAAATTTAAAATTTTATGTGTGGCTTGGATGTACGGATTTCATTATATTTCATCAGATAGTGCTGATCATCGTGTTGACAGTGCAAATGGAAAGGAGACATACTTGAAAAGTGTTTAGGACACTAAGTTGGCTACTTTGGTAATTTATTGTGGAAGAGAAAATTATCAGTGATCAGATCTCTGTTTGCATTATGAGTAATTGGATGGATACATCATTTCTTGAGACATCAGAGAGGAGCTGTGCTAAGGAGAGTTTAAAGATAATGTGTGTACATTTGGTCATGTTGAGTTTAATGTTCCCCGGAAAAGATATCTGAGCAGGATGTATGAATTTAGGAGTTGCTTAAATATGGTAAATGAGGCCATGGGAGTAGTTGGGTTCAAGGGGAAACAGATAGTTTAAGGAAAAGAGGAAGAGCCTGAGAAGGAACTGCCAGATGGATAGGGGCAAACTTGGATAGTGTGTTGTCAGAAGAAAAGGAGGGAGATGCCATCATATCAAAGGCTATTGAGACAAAAACAGCAGAATGTTGATGATTACTTACATTCAGTGATGGACACATGGTAGTTCGTTGTTCCTGTTTCCTCTGTATTTACATATATTAAAATCCCTATAATGCAAAATGGTTATTGAGCTTCCTGGAGACCTGGAAAGATAAGGGTTGAAACATTTACTTTGAAACATGATGCTTTAGCCAAGTCATTCATAAATTTCTATCGCAATGACATTGTGCACATTTATAGCTCATTTAATTAAAAAATACAACAGATGTAGATCTTAAGGCTCAGGGGGTTTTGTCCAATGAAGGAATATCTTATGTACATTCCCTCGTCCATGGCAATAACTGTAATTTCATGTAATTTGAGAAGGGAGAATGTAAGAAATTCAAATACTCATTGTCCAAAGGTGAGAACGAGGATAAGAGTAAGAAGGTTTGGATCATGTCCTTTGAATTTTCATCCTTTCCACTGACCCAAAGAAGAGATAGAGATAAAATAGAGAGGTATAACCCTGAGATTTCTATCAGGTGGATGATAATACCCAGTAGCTTAAGCAAGGATAACAAGCTAGCCCAGCTTTGCAATTTCCTGTTATTATCATTTTAGCCAATGAAGGGTCAGTATTGCCTAAGTCTTTGTGCTTCATATATTGTAATTGTTGTGATTATAAATTCCATTTCCTTGGATTTTCATTTTGATTAGAATGATTCCAAATGTCAGGAATCGATAGATTGTGCCTCAATTTTTTATCTTCTCTAGGCATAAGTAGACGAGAATTCCAAGAACAACTTCAAGTTATGTCAATTGCATTAAAAAATTTAACACAATGTTAACTGTAGGAAAACTCAATTCTTAAAGTTCTTTCAAAAATGTACTAGAAATACATCTTTTCATGAAAAAAATAACTTATTTGACTATGGCAAAAGAATGGAAAATTCACAAACAGGATATATGAGAATTAAGTATTGAAAAAAATTCAAGTTAGCAGGTTAAGTCTGGATTATTCAATGAATGCCTTTGAGACAGCTGATCAACTATTTGTAATAATCTATAATAAAATAGAATTAGATTTCTAGCACCATATGCCCAAATATACTAAAATAAACTCCATATGTGTTGAATATCCAAATAGAAAGTGAAACGGAAATGCTACAGATTACATAAATGACTATACATATAAGCAGAAAACATAAAGGGAAATATTGATAGATTTAACTTATACATTTCAAGACATTAAAAACACTCTAAACTAAAAGGAAAGGCAAAACACAACATAGAGAAAATATTCAAAATGCATAAGAAAAAGTGAATTTATTTAATATAAAAATCTTATAGAACTATAGGAAAGAAGATAAATGTCTGGCTAAGATATAGGCAAAGGTGTGAAAAAGAAAATTCCAATAGTAAAAAGAGTAAAATTCAATATTATGCAACTATTAAAGATTTTTTAAATAATAAGTGCTACTCTGAGAATATAAGGTCTCTCATGTTAATGTAGCTTAATATCTTTTTGGAAAGCAATTTCAAAATATGCTTTAAACCTAAAATTCTATGTATAGTTTTGGCCCAGAAACTTTACTTACAAAAGTATACTTTAAGGAAGTTATCATGGTTGTGTATAGAAAATACATGTAGAAGAACATTCGTTAAAACATTATTTCAAATTATGAAAGTTGAAACAGCCTGTATTTCCAGGAAGGGAGGATTGATTAAATATAGCATTTTACAGAAATACAATGAAATGTCATTCAGGAAAGATGTGAGGATGAATATTTATATTCTGAAAATATACTTATATAATTTTTTAAAATTGTAACAAAAAGTATTGTCTCATTTCCCACACATAGGACTATAAAAACACACCAAAATGTAGAGGCGGCTATTTCTGGATGGTAGAATTGTGGCCTTTTGGCTTGTCAGAATTTTTTTTAAGTGTTCTCTTATTTCTAATTTCATATAATTTACCTTTTTAAATTGTGACACAGCTCAAATATATAGAAAAGTATAAAGTATAGTATAATAAACATCTCAGAACTGGAAATTCAAAGTGCCAGCTCTTAACAACATTTTACTATGCCAATTTCAGAGGCTTTTCTTTTATTTATTTTTTTTATTTTTACTTTTCTTTCTTTTCCCTTTTTCTTTGTTATTTTTCAGAATTAAGGAAGATTTGTACTTCAAACCACAAGAAAATAAGGTCAGGAGTGACTTTCTTACCTTAAACAACCTGAAAACATTAAATGATAGGAAACAGCCACTTTCTGACATTGGTCAAAAGGCCATCAGCACTGGGCCCCTAGAATCACCTGTAAGTTCTGCCTAGAGGTTAATTGTTGGTCTAGTACAAATACATGTGACCTCTTCCTCCCTTGGGTACCCTTCTTTGATCTCATTTCTAGTCTTTTCTCTCCATCTCCAATATTCCAAACTTGTTTATTGACCCACAGAGATTTTTATATTTTTACTATGTACAGCCATTTAGTACTATATGGTATTGTTATATATGGCTTAAAGTTTTATAGAAATGGTATCAGATGTAAGTGTCTCGGGTACAGCATTATAAACAGCAATGCAGTTCTCCCTTGCTGCCCACTCACCTGCCTGTTGGTTACATGATGGCCCACACTGTGGAACCACTGGCCAAGAAGATCTTTAAAGGAGTTTTAATAGTTGAATTTGTGGGTGTTTTTGGAGCATATTTTTTGTTTAATAAGGTGGACACAAGTCAAGATGTCAGGCAAACAATGAGCAAGAAATTTCCCTTCATCTTGGAAGTGTATTACAAATCCGTTGAGCCTTCTGGAATGTATGGAGTCAGAGAATAAGATGAATAAAAATAGTTGAAAAGCAAAAATTAGCTGTTTGAGACCTTCATCGGGGAGAGGAAAGGTGAGCACACAGTACTGTAACCTCCTGGCCCCACAGAACAAAACAGGAACTTCTCTTGTGCCGTGGCTTACGGTCATTTTCCACCCACTATGCAGATCGCCCGCTTTTGTTTGTTGCTTTCCTTCTGCATTTATTTATTTATTTAGTTAGTTAACTATAATGTTTTTTTTTTTTAGTTTTTTAGTTTTTATTTAAATTCCAGTTAGTTAACAGAGTGTAATATTAGTTTCAAGAATTTAGTGATTCATTGCTTACATTTAATACCCATGGCTCATCACAAGAAGTGCCCTCTGAATCCCCATCACCTATTTAACACATCTGTTTCCTTATTTGCCTCTCTTTTCTAACCCCCGCCATGAACATTTGTTGTTTCTTAAATTCCACATATGAATGAAATCATGTGGTATTTGTCTTTCTCTGACTTACTTTGCTTAGCATAATACTCTCCAGCTCTATCCACATCATTGCAAATGGCAAGATTTCATTCTGTTATGGCCGAATAATATTCCATTGTGTGTGTGTGTGTGTATGTGTGTGTGTGTGTATATACATATATATATATATATATACCACAATTTGTTTATCCATGCATTTGGCTATTGTTGCTAATGCTGCTATAAACATCGGGGTGCATGTACCCCTTTGAATCTGTATTTTTGTATCCTTTGAGTAAATACTTAGTAGTGTAGTTGCTGGGTCATAGGGTAGCCCTAGTTTTAATTTTTTGAGGAACCTCCATACTGTTCTCCAGAGTGGCTGTACCAATTTGCATTCCTATGCATTTATTTTTAAAGGTTACTGGTTAACAAATAAAAGACTAGGACAAGAAAGGAAAAAAAAAAGAAAGAAAGAAATGTAATCATACTATAAACATGTATTTTGTTCAATTCTCTGTATTTAAGATTTTTTTTTCAGATTAATCCCAGAAACTCTGGTTTATTTCCTTTAGCTGCATATCTATTCCTGTTTTGATGGCCATTTAGCTCATATTTTATACAATGAGTGGATATTACTTCTACAAAAATCACAGAAGTTATTAGGAATGCTGAGTAGGGGTGAAAAATATTACACAATGAATTCAAAAAATACATTTGGCTGCAATATCTTATAGGAATTATATGATTTTGCCCCTAAAATGAAAATATCCATGGATAAGTTCTTCTTTTGTAGAGATGAACTCTGTTTAACTCGTAATAACTTAAAATTTTTCCATCTTTAATTTAAAAAAAGCTCTCCATCTTCTGAAATACTAAGAAGAATTTAAAAGAAAAAGCAAAAACCTATTTAGACTCTTTGTTATAAAAGTTTCCCAGGCAATCACACATCTGGCAAAAAGACAGTTTTAGCCTTTTTTAAAGGTCAACTGAATTTTAACGTATAATTCACCACCAAGTTGACAGAGCTACTTATTTTTTTGAATGCAAAAATAGGACTAATGCCTCCTTCTTTATCCTAGGGGCCTGGCACATAATGGGTAGCCAGGAAATATTTGTTGAATAAACTGATATTGAATATATTGATATATTTTTGGCTTGAAAAGAAAGTCTGGGACTGAGCATGTTGGTATCAAAATGGGGAAATAAAGAGTGTGTTTTGCAATACAATGTGTGGGTAGAACATATACTTTAAAAGTGTGTTTTCTGGGGTGCGTGGGTGGCTCAATTGGATAAGCATCCGACTTCAGCTCAGGTCATGATCTCACGATCCATGAGTTCAAGCCCTGCATCCAGCTCTGTGCTTACAGCTTGGAGCCTGGAGCCTGCTTCAGATTCTGTGTCTCCCTTTCTTTCTGCCCCTCCCCTGCTCATGCTTTGACTTCCTCTCTCTCTCTCTCTCTCAAAAATAAACATTAAAAAATGTTAAAAAAATAATAAAATTTGTAACTTTCAGAAAATCTGTAACATATGATTATGGTAGATTGAAATGAATTCTTGTCTGGCTTACTGACATTTTTATTCAATACCTGCTAGATGACATTAAAGCACCAATAAAGGGTATCAGAAGACATATATTGATATATAAGTCAATGCTCATTTAGGGAAATATAGGTATGTGTATACACATATCACTATATACTACATAGGCCATCTTTTTTAGAAACTTCAAAAAGTTGACGTTATATTAATTCTTTAAAAAACTAATAGTTTCAATTTTATCATTAATTATTTCTTTGTTGTTTATATTTATTCTTATTTTCTTCAATGTATCCTCATACATATTAGCCATATTCTCAGGACACAACTTCTGGCAGTTAATGCACACTCTCCCTCTCTCAAGTATCTTTTATTTTCTGTTAAAATAGTGATTAAAATGTAGAAGTAATTGTGAAAGAAAATAAAGCATGTCTAAGTAGCTGTATTGATGGAGCCACTCTTTCAAAAGTATTGGTGAAAATTCGTTGCGGATAAATTTGTGAAGACGTAACATTATGTTTTGTGCTTATAGTTTTATTTATTCATTTGCTCCACAGTATCTTTGAATGCCTAAAATGTGACAAATTGTGTATCAGCTGTACCGACTGTTTGGTAGTCCTGAGCCCTAAGCTCTAACTATGACAGCACAATCAATAGGCAGTTTGATACAGTGATTAATGATGCTGGCTCTGGGGCACCTGGGTGCCTCCTTCGGTCAGGTGTCACACTTCTACTCAGGTCATGATCTCGTGGTCTGTGGGTTCGAGCCCCAGGTCCGGCTCTGTGCTGACCGCTCATTGTCTGGAGCCTGCTTCGGATTCTGTGGCTCCTTCTCTCTCTTGCCCCTCCCCTGCTTGTGCTCTGCCTCTCTCTGTCTCTCAGAAATAAACACATGTTAAAAATAAAATAAATTTTAAAAATTTAAAAAAGAATTCTGGCTCTGAAGGAGGAACCCAAGACTTTTCTTTCACCTGTGTGACCCTGAGCATGGTATACCATTGCTTTGAGCATTCATTTCCTCATTGATAAATAAGGGTGAAAATAGCACCGAGGATTGTAAGAGGATGATATGCTATGATGTGTGTACATCTCAGTGGCCAGCACACGGAGAGGGCACGGTAAGTTCAAGATGATGATGAAGCTGATAATGATGGTTATGTTGGGCAAGAGCTACATACTCTTAGGGTCTCTGTTTCCTCAGCTGTAAAATGCAAGATTGAACCAAGTTCTCTTTAAGAGCAAATTAAGGATTATTTGGTGCCTGTGGGTCACTACTAGCAGAAAACATTTGTACCTCCATTGCCTTAGGGTAAACTCTGCATCCTGGGAGGTCGTTGAGGGCTAGTGGGAAGTGCAAATACACAAAAATCACAATCCTGTTCCTGAGATGTGCATAGGTTAATTTTCCATAGTGTTTGCAGCCCCATATGTGACTTCTGCCAAATTCTAGCCAAGGTCATACTTTCTTTAATTTAACACAGTGAACTAAAAAGTGATCTTGGTTAGAGTTGAAACTGCAAAGTCACCACTGAAGGAATGACTGATTATACTTCTTCCCACTTTCAAAACTTTTAAGGTCTGTCTTGTAAACTTACACATTCATAACACCAAATACATTACTACTTGATACATTACTCATGGGATTTACTGAGTGTGTCAGGATTTTAACGCTTAAAAAATAGAACTGTTTATTTTTGAAAACTATCTTTAATATCTGTTTCAAAGATCATATTTGATGATCTGTTATTTTCTATACTGTCATTGAAAATTGTTCCATTTTTTGGCTGCCTGGGTGGCTCAGTTGGTTGAGCGCCGACTTCAGTTCAGGTCATGATCTTGCCGTTCGCGGGTTCGTGCCCCGTGTCGGGCTCTGTGCTGACGGCTCAGAGCCTAGAGCCTGCTTCCGATTCTGTGTCTCCCTCTCTCTCTCTCTGCCCCTTCCCCGCTTGCACTCTGCCTCTCTCTTAGAAATAAACATTAAGAAAAAATTTTTAAAAATTGTTCTATTTATGTCCCTTTTTATTATAGTATGTCTCTTTGGGGCACATAGTTTTGTTTTAGACTATTTCTTTTATTTGTTTTTGCTTGACATTTTGGGTTTTGGGGTTTTCTCTGTTCTGTTTTGATTTTGAAATGTATTCTCAGTGCTGATTTCTTTTTTTTTTTAATGTTTTTAAATTTTTGTATTTATTTGTGTGTGTGAGAGAGAGAGAGATAGAGTGCGAGTGGGGAGGGGCAGGGAGAGAGAGAGAGAGAGAGAGAGAGAGAGAGAGAGAGAATCTGAAGCAGGTTCCAGGCTCTGAGCTGTCAGCACAGAGCCTGATGCGGGACTCGAATTTGTGAATCACAAGATCATGACCTGAGCTGAAGTCGGACGCTCAACCGACTGAGCCATCCAGGTGCCCCTCTCAGAGCTGATTTCTTATATTTATAGCTTGAACTCAGTTTTGTCTCTCTGGGGGAAAGTGCACACAAAACTGCTAAATTACTTGCAAGTTTTCCCTCATCTGCTGTATTATCATTTAGAGCTTCCATAGCCTGTTAACATTTTCAAAGTATTTTAACACTGTTTTAATTTGTGTTATGCCTGTGAAATGCGAATGCCATAAATACCCCCAAAGTAGGTTACTTTATAAAGAATCAGTAAACATCTTCATTTCCAAGGGAAAATAAAGGCCCAAACTAAACATCAGAAATAACAGGTAAATATATTTAAATAAATGCAATATGAAAACAAATCTGAAGGAAGTGTTCCTTGCAACAGAGAAGGGGGGGCTACAAACAAATGTTATTTTTTTAAAAAAATGCTTAAATAGGTTCCTTTTTAACTGTACTTTTAAAAGTGTATTATATTACATACAGCAAAGTGCACAAATCTTACATTTGCATAGCTCAGTTAATTCTGACAAATACCTACCTGGAGCTCCCCTGTACCACACACCTTGCACAGGATCATAACTTCCTGTGTACCGTCTGTCTCTCTCCCAGCTCCTTCTACAACAGTGTAAGCTCTCTTGAGGGTAGGGGCTGAGCTAAGTTCACTTGCTTCTTTGTGCCCCCATAGAGCCTGATAGGTACTTAATCAAGGATGGATGAATTAATAAATAAATGAGCACTCATTAGTAGGATATCCTATTATACAGCCTGGCTGCTTTTCTTAGTGAATCAGACCTGGGAAGAGATGATGAGGTTACAAGTAGACGGTACCTGTAGCAGCCTCAGCCTGAGGGTGTTGGAGGCAATCCATCAGTCAGGTCTCTCTTTAAGTACAGTTCTGAGCTCCTCAGAAAGAAGCAATCGGGGCGGGGGTGGGGATGCTGCATCTCGGGGCAGACTGACCCAGGAAACAAAAGTCTGTTTCAAGTATTTGGTTCTTGGAGCCGGAAGCAGAGAAGTGGCAAAAATCTAATCAATACCTGTTCGTTGACACGCTAGGCTCGTGCAAGGGGGCTATTTAAGGTGCCAGCATTTGAAAATCCCTCCTGAAAGTAATATCCTCCATTATTTAGCAGTGTTCAGTGAGAGCAACCTCACAAAGATCAAGCATTAATTCAAAACAAATCTGTCTGGCTAACTGGGGACCACACTGGTATCTAGGATAAGTATCTTCCAGTGTATTATTTTGGTAAAATGTCAAGGAAAAGAAAAATGGAAAAAAGAGCGAAAAGGTATACAGCATACTTATGAGAATAAATCCGTCATGCATTTGCTTAGAGAAGTCATAGCAGGGTAACTGCCCTAACAGACTTGAATTTAGTGACGTAACTATACAAGTTGTAGTTTTTTGCTGACGCACTGGTCAAATGAGTGAGTTCTTGGTCCCATGGCTCCTTTGGATATCTTTTCTGCAAGTGGCCATTCAGGGAACCAGCCTCCTTCCCTCTTGTAGTGCTAGCGCCTAGGGCCTGAGAACATCTCCAGACATTCTATATCCGGCCAACAGGTGACGGGAGAAAAAGAGGTAGAGGATAGGAAAATGACATACATATGTCCACTCACGACTGTTTGGCCAGAATTTAGTTGCTTGGCTGCATGCATCTGCAAGGCAAGCTGGGATATGTTATGTGTCCAGGAGAAAAAGGAACGGGTGGCAAAAGGTAGCCAAGTTTTTTTGCCATAGGGCTGGCTGGGTCTGTCTTTTCCCTTCCTATGAACTGTTAGGTTTGTTTTAGTTTGTTTGGTTGTACATTTGGACCACCCTCACCCATCTTCCCCACCTTCAACCCCTGGTCTCTGGCAACCACCAATCCGTTCTCTGCTTCTGTAAGTTCAACTTTTCTAGATTGCACACATGAGATCACACAGTATTATTAGTGTTTCTCTATCTGACTTACCTCACTTGGTATGATGTCTTCAAGGCCCATGCGTGTTATTATAAATGACAAAAGTTCCTTCTTTTCGGCAGAATAATATTCCATTGTATATATACACCACATTTTCTTTATCCATTCATCCGTTGTGGACCCTTAGTTTGTTTTTCTGTGTCTTGGCCATTGTTAATAAATGCTGCATTGAACATGGGGGTGCAGGTGTCACTTTGAGATAGTGATTTTATTTCTTTTGGATATACACCCAGAAGTGGAATTGCTGGCTCGTATGGTATTTCTATTTTTAATTTTTTGAGGAACCTCCATACTGTTTTCCATAGTGGCTGTACCAATTTGCATTCCCACCAACAGTGCACAAGGGCTTACTTTCCTCTGCATCCTTGCCAACACTTGCTATTGCTTGTCTTTTTTATGATAGTCATTCTAACAGACGTGAGGTGATAGCTCATTGTGGATTTGATTTGCATTTCCCTGATGATTAGTGATGTTGAGTACTTTTTCATGACCTATTGGCCATGTGTATGTCTTCTTTGGAAAAATCTCTACTCAGTTCCTCTGCCTATTTTGTAATTGGATTATTTGGGGGTTTTTGGGTGTTTTTTTGTTTTGTTTTTTGTTTTGTTTTTTTGTTATTCAGTCTTCTTTTAATGATTATTTTTAATTTAAAAAAATCCAATTCTCTGAAGAAAATGTCTCCTGTTTGACAGCAGCTGGAACTTTTACTTTTTTTTTGTTTTATGTTTCAATTTATGGTTTTATTTTTAAGCCCCTAACTCTTACAACATTTATTTGTGCTTTAGTATGAGGAAATGACTTAACAATTTTCTACAAATAATTTAACTTGAGTATTTAGGCTCTTATTTTAGAATCCACTTTAACAGTATCCTCAAATTTTAATGTTTAAATAAATATAAATAGATACATATCTTTTACTTAGCAGCCCAGAAGTGATACATCTCAATCTTGCCAGGCAGCTCTCCCATTCTTTTTTTTATGATTTTTTAAAATTTATTCATTACCTTACATCCAAGTTAATTAGCATATAGTGCAATAATGATTTCAGGATTAGATTCCAGTGATCTATCCCCTATGTATAAAACCCAGTGCTCATCCCAACAAGTGTCTTCCTTAATGCCCCTTACCCATTTAGCCCATCCCTCCACCCACAATACCCCCCCACCGCAACAACCCTGTTTGTTCTCTGTATTTAAAGGTCTCCTATGTTTTGTTCTCCTTCCTTGTTCTTATATTATTTTTGCTTCCCTTCCCTTATGTTCATCTGTTTTGTATCTTGAAATCCTCAGATGAGTGAAGTCATATATTTGTCTTTCTCTGACTAAAATCACTTAGCATAATACCCTCTAGTTCCATCCACACAGTTGCAAATGGCAAGATTTCATTCTTTTTGATTGCCGAGTAATACTCCATTGTATATGTGTGTGTGTATGTATGTGTATATATATATATATATATATATATATATATATATACACATACCACATCTTCTTTATCCATTCATCCATTGATGGACATTTGGACTCTTTCCATACTTTGGCTATTGTCAATAATGCTGCTATAAACATTGGGGTGCATGTGCCCCTTTGAAACAGCACTCCTCTATCCCTTGGATAAATACCTAGTAGTGCAGTTGCTGGGTCATAGGGTAGTTCTAGTTTTAATTTTTTGAGGAAACTCCATGCTGTTTTCCAGAGTGGCTGCACCAGTTTGCATTCCCCACCAGCAGTGCAAAAGAGATCCTCTTTCTCCACATCCTCGCCAATATCTGTTGTTGCCTGAGTTGCTAATATTAGCCATTCTGACTGGTGTGAGGTGGTATCTCACTGTGGTTTTAATTTGTATTTGCCGGAACTTTTACTTTAATAACAACCATAGCAGATTCTGGGCCAGACCAAAGAAGCTGGTTGGGGTTGCAGAGTCAGTGAGAATGATTTGCACCTAGTTTAGGTTGCCGGTATGTAAGTTTCTGCTCCAAAAGACAATGAAGCTGTGCAAAGGACATAAACAACATCAGATGTGGGTGGTTAGGCACAGTATTCCATACATCCCTTATAGAGGTGGCCCAAGAGGTGGTGGTCCTGGTGACGTTCATGGACAGAGATCTCCCCAGAGCTGGAGGAGCATTAGGATATGAACCTGTTCCTGTCCACTCCTAGCCAAGTCATTGCCCAGAAAAAGCTTACATGTCTGTCTACAGCTATAAATCTCGTGCTCAGATTTACAGCACTGTCACTGGTGATAATATCCGAGTTTTTGCCATAAAAGTTCTTTCTTTGCCAGCACTTGAGTCCTTTTCCTTATCTGGAACTGAACCTTGAAGCCATTCGTGCCTGTGCTGGGGCTTCCCACAGATCGTTCTAGTTGTGCCCTATCACAGGTGAGAATCCATTTTCCTGTCACAGCTCTAGAAAATAGATATGGGGGATGTAAAATGCTTTACTAATGGGGAGAGAACTTCTAGCTGATAAGATAAATGTATAGACTTTGCTGTATCTTTATTAGCCATTAAAATGATTTTTAAAAATCTTTTCCTTTTTTACAGAACAGTGTATAAGCACTGGATAACCCCCCCCCCCTTTTTTTACACTAAGTTATGTGCAGAGACAAAAAAGTATAGAATTCAATAAGACTATGCACCCACAGGAGCATTAGAGAACATCTCTTTAGAAATGTTTTCTATCTTCAAGTGAGCAATTTCTTACATTTCTGTCGTGTTAACAACATCATGCAAATTAGAAAATGGATGGTTTGATTAGTTAAATAAATTTATCAAGCTAAAAAGAAAACTGAACCATGCATTTTGTCAGGTTTTCTTTTAGGACAGAGAAAATAAATCAGCATATCAAGTGAAAAAACAATCACCTGAAGATCTTTGTTGCCCTCTATTTGGGATTTATAGAGAACTAGACCTCTTTACCCCAACTCCCGAGGAACTCATTTCCTCTACGCCCCAGCTGCACACAATATGAGCTTCTATCCTAACAGCATCTGCTAATACAGGTCCCATCTTCAGCTAGTTTTCAAGAGCTTTAATAGTCCATTGGCTCTGTGTCTAATTCATTTTAGTATCTTTAGTGCATGATAAATTAGCAATATTTAAGTGAATAAATATGGAAAAACTTCAGTCAAATGAAAACTGATCACCAAAGTTACAGGTAGCAAAGGCTTTCATATGCTTAGCTATAAGGATTTGCTTTTCAAAAGTTTTTTTCACTGAGACATTATTTTTTAAAAAGTAAGGGACAGCTTAAAAAAATTGCCTCCACATCCATGTATGCCAGCCAATCAGTCCCTTGTACATATCACCTAAGGACTCTGAATATAACATTATTTTACACATTCAGAGACATGGAAGTGCCTCCTTTCAGAAATGATATATTATTCTGTCCACCAGTAATGGTAAAAGCGATCTTGAAAGAACCAACTAAACTCACTTTTCCCCTGATTTTGTCGGTATAGTTGAAATAGGTTTATAGATGTCCCTTTCATCTGTGTGCTTTGACTATAGGATGTGAATCAGAAAAAGATTTTCAAAGGGGAAATTAACAAGAATGGGTATTTCATTTACAATTTGTGTCTCAAGTACATTATCAAGCAGGAATTTTCTTTTCTTTCTTTTTTCTTTCTTTTCTTCTTTCTTTCTCAATCCAAACTGTATTTTTTTTCACAATTTCATCTCCATTCTGGCTGGCAATTGAATCTTTCATAGATATCAAAGACATCATAGGATGAGTATAAAGAGCTTCTACTGGATCTTTAACCTGGAGTTTTTATTTCCAATGAGTCCAGTGTATTATTTTACTTCAAATCTGAATCAGAAATAGGCTAGATGGAATTGTGTCATGAAAATGAAGATGATTTTTTTTCAAAAGAGCAGAAGATTCTTATGAGAGTTGCCATTTAATGCCAGGGGTTTATTCTGATGTGCTTTTTATAGGTATAGATCTGGAAAATAGACTGTAATATTAGCAACTGTGTTGTGCCTATTGTGAGGATTTTTCACCTAATTTCTTTAAACGTAGAAATAAAAGCGATTACCCTTACCCATTTATTAGGATTACAGTGACATCTTGTGGCATATCATTTTCCCTTTTAAAACTTGCTCAGGTAAATGACACTTTAGTTCTTGCTGAAAAATTTTAGCTTTATGAATGTAATTTACATCGGTGAAAAAATTCAGAAGCAACTACTTGAAGTAGAAACCAGATGAACTTCATTTGGTTCAAATAAATATTTTTGAATAACTTCAATTGGAAAGATATTTTATTTCAAAAATCAAGAGCTAGCATTTCTTTTTAAACTTTCTTCCACTGGCGTCATTTTGACATAGGAAATGCTCTAGAAATTGGCTTCCACTTAATCCTTGTAAAGACAATGAAATTAAAGATTAAAAGTCTGCTGTTAAGGAAGTGTTGTGTGTTCATAACTTCTGTGAATTGTTAGACTAGCTAATTAAAACAATCTTATTGGAGAAAAGGATGTTATTGAAAGAAAAAGAAATTTCAGGGCGAAATGCAGCCTCTGCACTTTAAATCTGATCATTAGTAGCCTCCTCATGGACTGCCTCTAATTAGCATGTGCAGTATGTAAAGTGAGAATGTTATTAAGCTATATTGAGATGTAATTTTTTAAAAAGACAAAGTGGATTCAATAGCCCCAGCCCTTCCCCTGCCCTCATCACACAGATACATTTCAGTCATTTATGTTCACCTCCCTGTGATGAATGCCAGAAACAAGCTTCTTTCAGATATTTTTTTAATGACCAAGTTTAGTCCACTTCAGGTACTGTAGAATCATTTTGCTGGAAGTAGTTACTGTGTGCAGGTAGTTTGGGAACATTTGCTTTTTTACTCCCCTCTTGCTTTCCCCCGCCCCTCCTTTTGAATTTGAACTTCTCCTCCATCTCCTTTTGAATTTGAACTGCTAAGCAATCCCTAACAGCCAGTGAAGGCAAACTACTGAAAATTATAGGTGACATGTACTTTACGTACTTTAATAAATGTGATTCCTTCACAAGTCTTGATGTGAATAATATGCAGTTTTATCCAATTCGAGACATAAGCTGTAAGACACTCCTTTGTTTTAGGTACTAAGAAAGAAAAATCACTCAGTTAAACTGTGACACATTGAATAGGATAAACATTTATTTTCAACTCATTCAAAACAGTAAGTATGCCTTGTGGACTTATTTAAATGAGTTTTCTCATATGTCATCATTATGTACATTTTGAAATGAAAATATGCAAAATACAACGTTTCTAAAACAGAGTCCAGGGGAGCCTGGGTGGCTCAGTTGGTTGAGCGACTGACTTCGGCTCAGGTCATGATCTCGCGGTTTGTGAGTTCGAGCCCTGCGTGGGGCTCTGTGCTGACAGCTCAGAGCCTGGAGCCTGCTTCGGATTCTGTGCCTCCCCCTCTCTCTGCCCCTCCCCTGCTCATGCTCTGTCTCTCTGTCTCTCTCTCTCTCTCAATAATAAACGTTAAAAATTTTTTTTAAATAAATAAAAACTGTAAAAAAATAGAGTCCAGATCCAAGTCACTTTCTGTGCAGCGCTTGATGTCCATGTTTGCCCACACTGCTGTCCTTTGTGCCCCCGAGATCATTGGTGACACACAGTCCTGCCCAGACTGCCATTTTTGTCTCTAGAACTTTCTTCTAAGCTGTTGACAACTATTCTGTAAACTTTGAAACTGGCACCGTATCTTACAGAAAAAAAAAGAACCAATGCAAGGTTTTTAGGTGATAATCAGGATTTGCAATGCTTCCTCAAATAGTCATTATGACTTGTTCTCAAATAGTTTGTTGACAGACAGTCATCATCAACAAGATTACTGCATGCACAAGCAATGTCATGTCACAGCTGCCACCTCTACTGGCAAGTGTGAGACCCTATGAATCACTCCATTTTCATAAATGTGCAAACGTGAGAAATGATGTGCCTTAGATGGTCTGCAATATGATGATATTAATGCTAATAGCTAGCCTTTGATGAGTGACTACTATTTAATATTTAACATAATCCTATGAAGTAAATGTTATTATTTGAATATATAGATTACACAACTTGTTCTAGGGACAGGCATCTAGTAAGTGGCAGATCTCGTGTTTAAACTTGGTTCTCTCCCATATCACAGCCTGTGTTTTTTTCCACAGCAGTTTGGTTATAAATATTTAAGCAGAAAATACCAGAAGAGGGGGTCACTCAATCATATGGAAAAAAGATAATCTCTCTATCAGTAATTTTCTTTGAATAACAGACAGAGCACAGAGCCATTGTGTGGATAAATGTCAGATTTATGTATCCATGAATTATCACAAAACTTTCAAAAAAGGAGAGAGATGAAACACTGTCTCCTATTTGAGGAAGAGAAAAAAACTGCTATATCAGCTAGAAGCTGTGATGACTGCTGAAGAAACATTTTCTGGAACATGCCATATGTCACACATAACCACTTTATCTCTCCCCAGTTAAAGAAAAAACCCCTGCAATTTTCAAATAGAGGAAAAGTTCATCTATACTTAATGTATAATAAAAAGTGTATTTGGACAAAGGACAGTACATGTATTAACTGCACCGGTTTGATTTTCATTAATTAAACATCCTTTTCATAAATACGTGGATCTTTGTCTCACCAAAATCAGAACCTGATACGAACAAGATGATACTTTAAACCAAAGTAATTAATAAAAAACAAATAAACTGATTCTTCTGTGGGAATTTCTCTCCTTTTCTTCATAAGACACAGATCTTTTTTCCATGAGCTATTTTTACGTGCATATAGAGGCTTCAACATTCCCTCAAGAATAACTTTGTTGGCAGACACGAAACAAAGCGGCTGGGCTAAGCCTCAGATTCTCCATGTGTGCACTCTTAGAAGAAAGCACGCGGAAAGAGCTCTTGACATTGGTCTTGGCAATAATTTTTTGGTTGTGACACCAAAAACACAGGCGGCAAAGGCAAAAGTGACATGTGGCACTCCATCAATTTAAAAAGCTTTAGCACAGCAAAAGAAATCATCAACAAAATGAAAAGACAACCTACAGAATGGGAGGAAATATATGCAAATCACATATATGATAAAATGTTAATCTCTAAAATATATATCCGAAGGAAACAGAATCAGTATCTTGAAGAGACACCTGTACTCCCATGTTTATTGCAGTATTATTCATAATAGCCAAATTATGGAAATGACCTGCGTCCATTGATGTATGAATAAAGAAAATGTAATATATATTTACCTTTGTAATTATGTATATACATACAAATATATGTATATATATCAAATGTGTATATATATATACACACACACACACACACACACACACACACAAGAATATTGTTCAGCCATAAAAAAGCAGGAAATCCTGCCATTTGCAACAACATGGATAAATCTGCAGGACATTGTGCTAAGTGAAATAAGCCAAACAAAGACAAAGATTGTATGATTTCATTCATAATATGGAATCTTAAAAAAAAACAAAAACAAAGGAAAAGTGGAACTCATAGAAATAAAGTAGACTCGTTGTCAGGGGCTGAGGGGTGGTGGTGGGAGAAATAGACGTTGGTCAAAGAAGCACAAGTTGTAATGTGAACAAGTTCTGGGATTCTGAGCTACAACATGGTGACTATAGTGTAGAATACTCTACATTGGGGGTACCTGAGTACCCCAGTTGGTTAAGCATCTGATTCTTGATTTTAGCTCAGGTCATGATCTCACAGTTCATGAAATCAAGCCACGCATAGGCTCTGTGCTGACAGTGTGGAGCCTGCTTGGGATTCTCTCTCTGTCTCCCTCTCTCTCTCTGCCCCTACCCCAGCTGTGTGTGTGCTCTCTCAAAATAAATAAATAAACTTTAAAAATAAAAAGAATACTATATTGTATGCTTGAAATTTGCTAAGAGAGTAAACCTCACCACACAAACACAAAGGTAGCTATGTGAGATAATGGATGTGTTAATCAATTTGATTGTGTTAATCATTTCACAATGTATATGTATGTGAAATTTCATTGTACTCTTTAAATAGACACAATTTTATTTGTCAATTATACCTCAATAAAGCTGGAAAGATTTAAAATAAAAGCAAAAGATATATAATTGTCGATTTCTTCCCAAAATATATAGTCAAAGAGAAAGAAGTTTCCATAAGCTGTGCACAGTGTGTGTGTGTGTGTGTGTGTGAGAGAGAGAGAGAGAGAGAGAGAGAGAAATTATACATTTTAAAGGAAATGGAACTGAACTATGAGATGTTACCTTTTCAACAGAAATGAAGATATTGAAGAAATTATAAACAAAGTCAAACAATAGGAAAAACTTGGTACTATCAAGTATTGTATTTTTTAAGAACTCCACAGACATGCTAATACCAAGGCAGAATCCATTTTCATTTAAGGGACATCTAAATTGTAATGAAATAGTTTTAAGGTCAACATTCTGAATGGTAGAGTTTAATCTTATACCAGCTAATAAAAATTGCATTTGGGGCTTTATAACATTCTCATGCTTGTCTAATGATATTTACTCTTCCTTATAGATAACTCATTTAGTTGACTGATGGACTTACAGATATAGCAATAGATGTAATGCTTAACAAGTAGTGATACGGTAATAAAGAATATCACAAACTTAGAATATCAACACTGAATCAACATCAGTTAGCCCAATCTGTGTACATTATAAATGAAAACAAGAGCACTGTTTTACAATAACCTCAGCTTTATGAATAAACTATAAGCCTTCTGAAAACATAAGCTGTAAAAGATTCAGTGTTAAGCATTGTATCCTTGGGTATTCATAAATTTTTTGTGGGCACTGCCTATAAATGTCTCCATATTGTTAAAGAATATATTTCAAGTATTCTAATATGCAGAGGAGGCCTGCATTTTTCCATTGTATGTACATGAAAAAGAAGCTTTAGAGTAAAACCATTGTTTTCTCTTTTTGTATAAGTGCATTGCATTTTTAATGGAGACTACTATCCCACCCCCTGAATCTCTCCAAGCTGTATGAATATTACACAGTTTTTGTGTTTCCATATATAAAAGTACGAAACGTGCAAACCTTATGTTAAGTGGAGTTTTGATACCAATCTGAGTCCATGTACCAAAAGCAGTCACATCACCTGGGAGCTTGTCAGAAATGCAGACTGTCAGGTCACACCCCAGACCTTCTAAATGAGAATCTGCATTTTTAATAAGATCCCCAGGTTACTCCCTTACACATAAAGTTTGAAAAGCACTAATACTTTAGGATACTTAATTGATTGATCTAATTTTCTATAAATATACTGTATCTAAACAATTACTATGTAAGTATTCCATGTGTATCCTTTTTTTGGGGGGGGGGGGCGCAATATTTAAGATCTGGTGTATAACAAAATCGCCATGGGGAATCTGTTAAAAACAGATTTTCAAGTTTTTCCCCAGAGTTTAGAACTTGGTAGGTCTAGGGTCAAGCCTGGTTTCCCCAAACCATTACTTCCTTGAACAGAATTAAAGTTAATGATAATATCAATTCTTGTTGACGGCTCCAAATCATAGCAAAATACCTAACACACAAGTAAGTCGCATGCAAATTGTTTCTGTGAAGTTTGGAAACTGTTTAAGACTTTTTCTACAACCATTAATCACAGAATCAAAAATTTGGTGTTCCATTCATGGAACGTGATGAAATCATCTCCGCCAGCTCCTTCCCCCACCCATCCAAGGAATACCATTATCTCAGTCAAAGGATAACTAAGTAATTTACTGGAGACATAAGAAGTGGGCATAGCCCCCACTGGAATCTTCTTGTACTAGAAAATAAGACCAATATATTCTGCTAATATATTCTGCTAAAATAAGGCCAATATATTCTGCTAAGTACCTACCATGACTCTCCAGAGGTCCCAAATACCAATGCATCCAAGAGCCATGAGAGAAACCCAGAATGTGATACCCCAATTATAGACATTCAAGTTCAAAACATAAAATCCTTCCACACAGAATAAACAAGAACATCTCTGTGGGCAGCATTCAGCCCTTGACCTACCAGTTTCCAGTATCTGTACTAGCATGGTTTTTCTAGTTAATTTTCTGGTGACCTGCCAAAGGGAACATTTTTATTATTAATGTGCTCATGTGGTTTATTTTGGGAACTTTGTTGAAATTTGGATGTGACTTGCAGCAGCAAAACATGGTGATATACCAGGTTTCTAATCTATATCAGGCCTATGAAGCCCAGTGGGTTTTTAAAGACATAGTAAATACACTATAGCTATAATCTGGGGTTTCAATAGTCCTATTTTTTTCCACCAAGTTTTGTCATAGAGCCTACAGAAGATATTCAGTTTATACTCTTTTATACTACACTATGCACCATCTTCAGAGAAATAACAATTAGAATTTTTGTGGAGAACCTGTCTTCATCTGACTTGTTATTGCTTATTATGGTGGTGCTAATTTACTTTGGCGCTTTGCTTTTGCATGATTATGAAAGATTTCAGATGTCCACAAAATCAGTTCCCAAGTTTTACCTAGAAGTATCCTTATACTACAATTTATAAAATGAAAACAGAGCTGTTCACATGATCAATATGTACTTTTATTTTAAATAACAGCACAACAAACACAGTGACACCACAGGACCATCACCTCAATGAGACTGATAACATTCCTTGACAAGTTGGTTTATAATTTACATACATTGTTTTTATCTGGAGCTATTTTTAAATAGTATCGTAAGATATACTGTAAAACACAAATCTTAACTGTACCAGTTGCACACACAATGTGTTTGGTTACTATTTTACATATGAAATGATTCAAAGTTCCTCAAAATCATGTCCACTGGTGTTCATTGTTTCAGGATGCATGACCCGGCCCATGAATAGGACTGTACCTGCATTGGGTTGGAAGTGAACAGAACAGGATGTGAACAAAAGAGTGGGATATTTACTTTCCTTCTTGCTTATAATTAGCAGTGTTCTCAAAATAAAAATATAAATAATTCTCTTTAAAAAAAATTGAACATGAGAAATTATCTGATACATAATGTGGTAAAAATGCTCTCAAGTTTTTAAAAATTATCTCTCTTTGGGGGCGCCTGGGTGGCTCAGCTGGTTAAGCGTCCGACTTCGGCTCAGGTCATGATCTCACGGTCTGTGGGTTCGAGCCCCGCGTCGGGCTCTGTGCTGACAGCTCAGAGCCTGGAGCCTGTTTCAGATTCTGTGTCTCCCTCTCTCTGTGACCCTCCCCCGTTCATGCTCTGTCTCTCTGTCTCAAAAATAATAAACGTTAAAAAAAAAAATTAAAAAAAAATTATCTCTCTTTGGCCTATAGATACAATTCAGTGCTCATAACAGACTTACCTGTTCTCCTGTTCCTGATAAGAAAGAAAAATGGATGGTCGACAATAACTTGAGGATACAGCACAGCCATCCTACTAATTGCAATCATTCCTACAGCGCAGGGAGAAAGTAATTACATGTCTGTGGATGTGCAGAGACTAATGAGTAATTTCTCCAAACCATCTATGTTTAATGCAAAGGCAACAATTTACAGGAAAACAAGATTTTAAAGACTTAGAGTAAAAATTGTAAAGGTGCTAACATTTCTATTTGATCTTTAAACACACCATACACACACATACAGTTTCCTATCTCCACTCCACCAAAATACCAGAAAAAGTTATTCTGCCTGTTATTCTGTTTCAGATGAATACACATAGCTTTATTAAAATGACCTTTGAATTAAGGAAAGGGGGAGAATTAACAAACACCCCAGACAAAAAAACCAAGTTTCTTTATATCCTCGAATCATTATTTCTTTTGTCTAAAATGGGGATTTTCACGTGGGAAGTCATCAGGCTTTTAGTAACTGGCTAGAACGGCAGTGATTAAATGGAATATACAGCAGGAAGGGAGGCATGATGTTTCCTACAGCTGGGAAACCGAATTCCCCTGAGATCCTTATTATGGGATAACCGCATTATACTTGCTACAGGGTGATTGGTTGTCAGGAAAAGGTCAAGATCAAACTGTGTAAGATCTTAAGCTTTCTTGATGCCTAAGACTACCGTGTTTCTATTTCTTCCTGAAAACAGTTTTAACTGGTGATATCCTTTTAGTGGACAAATTTATGGAGAAGTTAAAAATGATATATTACATTTTGCCAAAGGAAGGCAAAATCCTACTAAAATTTGCACATAGCTATTGAACATGAGATTGAAACAAATCCAAAACCAAAAAAACAAAAACAAAAACAAATGGGAAAAAATTCAATGGAGAAATCATTCTCATTCAACTAGGGAAATCAGAACACTGAGAACAATCAAGGACATTGAACATTTCGCTGTGAACACATGATGTAGGTCTACATTTTCAAATTATTTATATAAAAGTATTTTATTAACATCATTGAGTTACAATTATTTAAAATAATTTATTACACCTTGTTTATGGATGTACTTTTAAAAAATCAAGACTGTTGACAAAATGAAGAACTAGTTTCCACAAATGATTAGGTGGGAAGAAAAGTGTTTAAATGGGCAGCAAGAAAGTATTTAAAATATCAAAAGAGGCAGCACAGCAGGGAAATGTCTTTTACAGAGCTGTCAATGTCCCCCTGCCTCTCCTTAGAGGTGGGAGTTCTCCAGTATCAGGGCAATGGAGGACGTGTGTACTTCATACTCTGTTTCGAAAACTCAGCATTAGCTTGACTTCTGAGTTAAAGCAGAGTCAGTTTTTTTTTTAGCTTGGGTCTAAAAATGACCCCCACCCCCTACCCAAGATGATTTTAAAAATACACATCTAAAAAAGACAAGAAGATTTTAGAAAACTCTATCTTGGCACCTGAGGCAGCAGCAGCTTCTGAGCCTTCTTCATTAACCTCTATGAAGGACTTGTGAATTGCTTTGGAAAGAAAAATCTCTTTGTTATCTGCAAAACAAAAAACAAAAAACAAAAAAAAAAAAAAAAAAAGAGAGAAGAGAAGCATTTCTTCAGTGTCAGAAAGAGGGAAGCATCTTACCCTTTATTTAAACAGATTTGGGAAATATAAGTGACTTAAGATACTGATGTAAAACATAAGAGATCATGTTGTAAGATTATATTATGATTTCAGAGAAGCCTTTTCAGATTTGTCCTTATTTTATATTCTCTTGTTCGTGCTTCCCTTCATTTATTTGTATTGGTAATTTTCCCAATGTTTATGTCTTATATTGCCAGAGGAAGCAGGAATGTGGCTCTGTTTTTAATAGCAACTTCAAATTAGTTCATAATTCAAGATAAAACATCTCACACATTACACTCTAATCTGAAATTTTAAAGCACAAAATGAAAACAGGTAGAAATCCAGATATAGCCAGAATAATAAATGTTTAAAAATCTAATCTCTAATTATGGTGATAATAGAAATATCCTTGGCAAAGAAAAGCAAAATTGACTTCTAGATTGTACAAACATGAATATGTAAAAAAGTTACTTCCCATTCCAGTTAATTGGTTTATCTGAGGATTCACAAACATGCTTTATCCTAAAGTCAGAGGAAATAACACATTTTCATCATTAAGAGGACTGTTTTTCCCTTTAGGTTGTATTTCTAGTTATGCTTACTTTTAAATTAATGGCTGTTATGCGCTCAGTTGTGTTCTCTCAAAATTCATCTGTTGAAGTTCTAGCCCCTAAGACTTCAGACTATGAGTGTATTTAGAGATGGAGTCTTAAATGAAAATGAGTTTATTAGGGTGGGCCCTAATCCAATATGACTTATGTCCTTGTAAGAAGAGGAAATTTGGACACAGATAGAAAAGACCATGCATGATGGCTAATTTTATGTGTCAACTCAGCTGGGCCAAGGTATTGGGTCAAACATTATTCTGGATGTTTCTGTACAGATGTGGGGTTTTGTTTTGTTTTGTTTTTTGTGGATGAGATTAACATTTGAATTGGTGGACTTTGAGTAAAGCAGGTTGTCCTTGTGATGTGGGTGGCCTCTTCCAATCAGCTGAAGGCTTTAGAAGAACAAAGATGAAGTCTTGGGACTTTTCGCTGAATCTCTAGCCTGCCAGTCCACCCTGAAGATTTTAAATTTCCAAAGTCACCACAAGTATACAAGCCAATTCCTTAGTAAATCTCTCAGTTTCTGTCTCTTTCTCTGTATAGATACAGATAGTTCTCTCTCTCCAAACACACACACACACACACACACACACACACACACACATCCTGTTGGTCCTATTTATCTGGAGAACATTAATACAATATGAGAAGACAGCCACCTATAACCCAAGGAGAGAGGCCTGAGAAGAAACCAACCCTGAAGACATCTTGATCTCAGATGTCCAGCCTCCAGAACTGTGAGAACACAAAGGTCTGTTTGAACCCACGCAGTCTGTGGGACTTTGTTATGGCAGTCCCAGCTTTCAGACTTGGGTTTCCAACTTTTGTCCCCAAAGTTAAAACAAAATGAACGAAAGATAGCTCAAATACGTAAAAAGAAAAGTAGCATCAGGAAGCAAGATAAGAGATTACTCAAGTTTCTGCCACCCCCCTCACCCCCTTTTTCCATTCTGGGAGGTCTAATTCAAATTTAAGATAACCTTGTTGCTGATGCAGTAAAAGCACAGTGGATTTCCCATTAAGCTGTTTAGTAAGACTTTGTAAGTGACCAAGTCCTACCTACAACAGACATTTTCCTTTCTAGTTTTCAAAAACCCATAATTATCTTACACTGATAGGGAATAATGTTCAACAATATTTTTGGTACATCTTTCACACAGCACCTGCTTATTTTGAATCAGCCCCAAGACAACTGAGTGCCAACTCTGAATATATTTTTAATAGGGATATTACTTCCTCAGCTCATATTTAGTATTAAGATATAAACACTGCATTATGAAATAGTCTCACATACTATGATATTTTCTCCTAGAATGCACTTGATAACTAGAAGAAAAATAAAAAGCAATAGACTTTTACATTAAACAATTAAGTATAATTAGCTCCCTCAAATCCAGAAGACTCATTTTTTTCCACAACAAATAGAAAGAACAATACAAACTGCATTAAGCAACTAGTCAGATATATTTAGCTGACAAAACAAATACATGAATTCCAAGAGAGTAAAACATATTAACTATTTACTAGTTAACTGATGCTATATTATTTTCAGATTCTGCTGCCCATTTTCTTCAGTTTGCCAGTTAAGGTAGGGTCATGCATCAAGAGGCGGTATGATGGCCCTGGACGTAAAAGTGAGACAACGTAGTTCCTAAAGGGTAATGGGTGTTCACACTGCCAGCTAAGCCCTCTTTAAGTATTCGGAGGGGCATTTTCAACGACACCAAATGATACGGTAGCCGCATCAATTTGCACAGAGGAAACTGCCTCCTAGCTCTTGAGTCTGATCTGTTGACTGTACTAGACACCTTGAAAGAAGGAATTTCATCCCTTTCACTCTGGTTTCTGCCACAAGGGTCTTCTCCTCCAGTCACCTAACCTCTTATATGCCCTCATTTACCCACACAGAATGGTAGGGAGATGGAGAGGAGGGATACTACAAGGCACCACGGCAGAAAGATCAAGAAGGCAAGGATGATGAGGGTTCTTCCTACAGAGTGAGTTACTTAAAAGATAATGAAGTGGACAAACCTTTAACAAGATTCACAAAGAAGAGAAATTACCCCCAATGAACAATATTAAGGCAAAAAAGAACATGTCCTAAGATAGAGAAGAGAATTTTTAAAAATCACAAAAAATACTTGGTACAATTTTCTGCAGATAAATGTGAATCAACTTTATGAGGTGTAATTTATTTACCATGAACTATATATATTAACAACACAATAATTACAATACAGGAAAACAAAGATATATTTTACAAAACAACACCACGTTTGGTAAGTTTTGATATATCTTTGAACCTCTCTCCACAAATAAGATACAGAATATTTCTATCTCCCCTAAAAGACTCTTGTGCTTCTATATGCAGATAGTTTTGAAAATAAAGAGACTTGTCAGCAACTGGACAATTTTATAGGAATATATAAATTATAAAACTGAACAAAGAAAAAAATAGAATATCTGAATAATCCAGTAACCATTAAAATAGTTGAATAAGTAGACAAAAATTTCTCCCTCCTCAAAATTAAAGACTCCAAGCCTGGATGGTTTTCTAAGTGATTTAACCAATCCTCCAAAGAACAGATAGGCTTCTCTCTTATAAAACCATTTGAAACTCTAGAAAGAGAATAAAAGCAATCTAAGTCATCTATGGATAGTTTTACCTTGAGATAAAAATTGACCCAGGGCAGGCTAAGGAAAGAAAATCATAGGCCAAACTCACCTGTTAACATAGAGGTAAACGTTTTTTTGCTTGTTTGTTTTTTTAATCAGAACATTAAACCCAGCAACATATGCAAATACTTTTTTCAAATGAGGTTTCAAGGGATGTCCTAGTGTGTAATGACACAGTGGTTGAGAACTGCCCTAACTGACCCCATTTCACATTAGGGCTTCCTCCAGGATGATCTTATCAAATAGAAACCAGTTTATGCCACTACTACCCGACTGAAAACCCTTTCTCCCCACTCCTGCTGGCTCTGCCTCCCACCTTGCCTTTGGCATATTGTGTACCCACGAACCTCGGGGTGCAATATGGGGGTCTCCAGGAGATTGCCTTTGTGCCGTTCATTTAGCATGCTTCTCGCCATGCTCTGTGCTCCAGATTATTTGCATAGCGATAATCTAAACATACCATACTTGATCCCTTCTGTGTCTTTGTTTCCCCAGAAACTCCCTTACCCCTGTATAGTCAGATACCTAATCTACTTCTAAAGCTCAGCTTTGAGCCCTGTTGGGCTTTTCTGCTCTCCTCTGACTGCTATTCATCACTAAGGTAGAACTAACCACTCTTTCCCACTGAACCCAGCGTCTTATTCTACTGAAGCCTTTATATTTGCAATATTTCTCTCTTCCTGAACTGTCAAATCCCTTAAGGCAAGGATTGTGTCATTGCTCTTGATGTCCCTGGCTTCTGACGTTTCGTGGGCCTAGTGACTGAACTAACGTTAAGAAAAGAGAGTTTCCTGGTAATGTGTGAGTTTCCAGTACTTAACCTAGCACGAACAGGAATTTAGTAATCGTTGAATGAAAGGGACTAGCTATTTCCTACTATAATAAGACTTTGGATACGTCACTCTATGGTCGTCATGGCCACAATTCTGTTCACAAGCATGGCTATAAAGTTTATTCTTGTAATAGATAAAACATATGACATTCATCCAAAGTGGATGCTCTAAGAAAATTGATGGACAACAGCACTAGACAGGGAGAGAATGCAAGGACCACACGCAGACTAAAAACTTAAAAATCCAGTCGTGGAGAAGGAGCTAAGGGAACGGGATCCAACAGGCCGGTGGCCTCATATATATTTCAAAGACAGCAAAATAAAGATTGAATCCAATGTTCCAACTCCAACGGACAGCAAATGTCTGCAGATGTACGTGAGACCTCAGGACACTTAACTTTCAGAAACACACTGCCCCATGAGATATACCAGTGGGAGAAAAAGTAACAGATAAATCACAGCACAAATAGCGGGGGGAAAAATAAAATGAAACTTTCTTCTCTCGGGACACACTGCAAGCAGTCACCTTAAAATATAAGCCGAAAGTGGTTTCAACAAGAATGGGACTTGCCACCACCCAGTCTGGTCATGCAGGCATCTACTAGGCAAGTTCATGGCTTCTTATGCTTGCCTCCAATATTGCTCATCCTCATGTAATTAGGCGTCAATCAAGGCCGTCTTTCTCGCTAGGCCATACGCCATACACCTATTCCTTCAGGGCCTAGACCTCGCTGTCCAATTTATCTCCTACTTGCCATGCTTTGCACACTGCCAGGCACCAAGTAGGCACTCGGATATTTGGTGAATCAAAATGTGAGGGGGATTAAGGAGATTTACACTGATGAGCCCGTCTTACTGACTAGAGAAAAGTCCACTGTTCTCCAGAAAAGGAAAATAAATAAATCAAAGGCAAACAAAGCTACACGCAAAAAAACATTGCGTATGCTGGCCCCAAGCAGTCCTCCCCTTCTGGCCGCAGCAGACATTGCTGCCAAATAACTAGTCCTGCTTTCCTCTGGGCAGCGTGGAGCCGGGCTTTTCACAAAGGAGAAGATGGGAAAGGGGCCAGCAAGCCCTAGGTTTACCAGAGAAAAGCTGGGCAATAATTCAAGCTCTTCTGCAGAAAGCAGGGCAAAATACTAAGGCATTCATTCAGTCACTGAGCAAATATTTATCAAGTACTCTGTTCATAGGAGATATTGTGCAGGAAACCAAAGCTCTAAGTATCTGTGATTAACATAATGTTGGCAGGATGGCCATCATGCCAGTGGATGCCACTAGCTCCCTTGTGGCACTGTTCCTAAACACAGCCAATTTAAATAGCTTTCTGCGTCACCAAGGACATGCTTAAAATAACAAAATGAAGAGCGTTCCATAACAGAACCTGAGAATATCAAAAGCGTCTCTGTACTTGAGTCGCTAAAATATTTTTAGCTTCAGCCCCACCTATGAACTTTAGAAAGGTTCGTAGAATTTGAGTTCCTCCAAGGTAGGAAGAGTGTTTGTTTTTCTGGAGAAATTTTGTTATAGACCAGCAAATATTCATTCATCTGTCCATTCGTTCGTTCATTCAGGTATTAAGCACCTCCCATGTGCCATTGTGGATACGCTGGATATACTGTAGTAAACTAAAAAGTTCCTTCCTAATGGGAGGAAAGCAGACATGAAATAACAATGACAATAAAAAAGCAAATCAATAAATGGCCACAATTTCAGGGTGTGGTGAGTGTTCCTAAGAAACAGGATGAGGTGAAGTGTTGGCTGGTGATGGGGGCAGGCAAGGGGAGCTACTTGACTCAAGGTGTTGGGAAAGGCCATCTGAGAAGGTGGATTTGACTGAGACCTAACGTATACAAAGGAGCCTGCCACGGGAACACCTGAAGGCAGTTTTTGGCCGAGGGAAAAGCTAGTGCAGAGGCAGATAGGAGCCAGGTGTGTTCAAGGACCCAAAAGAAGGCCTGTGTGGCTGGAGCACAGAGAGTGAGGAGGGCCAGACGTTTGTGAGAAGCCTCTACACCTGGAGTGAGGCGGACCCATCACCACTTCCTACCCAGCCAGCATCTGTCCTGCTCTCCACACCATGCTGGGCTCTGAGGACAGAAAGTCATCTATGCCACAGTCCTTGCTTCTGAGGAGCTCCGAGGACAGAGACAGGTATGTGAACAGACAATCTAAGGAAAAGGTAGAACCTGTGATAGCACATTGCACGATGACAGGCCAGATGAGGGAAAGTGAACCATTTGGAAGGGAGAGACGTCAGGGAAAGCTTCTTGGAGGCGGTGCCATTTGGGCTGGTTCTTGAAGGTAACCAGAAAAGAGCCAGAGAATGGGGCAAGGACATCCCTAGCAGAGGATTATATCGCAAATGAGACAAGCCTCGGCAAAGACTTGACGTCCAATTGGATCCTAGGCAATGAGGAGGCGGGGCATGGCAGGGGATGCGCCTGATTTTAAGAGCTTGAACCACGAGTCTGGAGAGCCTGGGCTTCATCCAGAAGTAACAGGGCACTACTGCTTTGATTCTAGGAGATAATCTGCGGCAGGAGCTGTAAAGCGTGAATCAGATGAGCAAACAGCTACGGGCAGAAGTTCAAGTTCGCTAGCTGTTACAACAGTCCAGGCAAAAAAGTAGGAGGCAGAGTGGAGGTAGGGGACTGGAAGACAGTTGCAGCCCTCTGGCTTACAGGTGCAAGGAGAAGAAGAACAAACAAGGGCAGGATGTAAGAGTCAGTCCCGCATAAATCTCAGCACTTGAGTCTGACCGGAATGTGGCTTTTGCTGTGTCTTCTTAATTCCTTTACTTTATTGGCTCCTTTATTAAAGCTCGTACTTTGTGCTGAAGGATTTAGTACTCTCTTTCTCCTTCCCCTTCCACCTTCCAAGAGGATTATCTATTAATCCAAATGCTGACAGTCATTCATTTCCATTACAAAAATAGCCCTACTCTATAACAGGATCCTCACTGCCACTAGATGAGCTTTTTAAATCGAGCCTGAGAAGAAAATGATTCTCAGCACTCTCTAGATTCCATGTTTATTGTATGAGTCTTTACTGTGTTTTATGTTAATGGATTTTAGCGTCAAAAGCAATGGACATCAAATTGAGATTAAAAAAAAATAAGCACAGTAAATACACAGCATTTCATCTTATTCATTTCTTCTTTCAGTGAGTACTAGCCAGAAACACAGAACTGCGTGCTTCCTAAACACACATAAGGATCAATTTGGAGAGGTTTAAATTCTAGCAGAGGATATCCAATGCATAAGTAATGATAATCTGAGATCGGGTATGTTATGCAGCATAAGGAAAAGTGCAGAATACTGTAGAATTTATGAAGGGGCAATTACTTCTGGTTGGTGCAATCACGTGGCTTGATGAAGCTGGCGATATCGAAGCTGAAGATCCGTTCAAGATCTATTTCAGGTGGGAGAGACATTACAGTGATGGGGCCCTGGGGAGATGTGAGGTGCAGAGCCAGCGGTCAGTTTGGCTGGCGAAAGCTGTATGTAAGGACTCCATCGGAGTTAAGGTTGGAGGGAGCTGAGGTCTGAATGCCCTGCCAAGCAGCGGACAGTACACTGCAGACTGAACAAGGAAGGCTCTGAACAGCAGCTGAGATGATCTGAGAGCGGGCTTTAAGGTGATTAATCCTGGCAGTGGTAGATAAAACAGATTAGACGGAAGAGAGATTGCAAACCATTTAGGAGGCTATTGAAATAGTCTGGGGCAGTGGTCATGAGAGTCTGAAATAAAGGTGGATGCCATGGAATAGAAAATGAAAGAGTGGATTCAAGAGGTCTTAGCAAAGGACTCTCAAGTCACTGCGTCTTTCCAGAAGCAAGAGAATGTGGAGCAGGGGTTTTTGTTTTGTTCTTGTTTTTGTTTTTTTGTTCCACTGCTAAATCATATTTGCTATCTTTAAAGAAAGATACAATTTCATTGCATAATTTAAGAATTGGTAGTATCACAATAGTACTGAATTGTTTTCTGGGTGCTTTTGAACTTACGAATTCTACTAATAATGCTATTTTTAAAAGTTTTTCCCAGTTTTCAATATAGCATTTTAATTGAAGATGTTGTGCATACACAAGGAAAAATCCTAAACGGTATACAGTGGTACATGAAACAACATCTCCTTTTTCATCTAACAGCCTCTGTCCTGTATTCCAGAGGTAACCACTGCTATCATCTTCTAAGACATTATTAAAAAATGTTCAATGCATTTAAAAACTGAAATACATACCTATATTCTCCTCCTCCATTTTTTTTTAAATTATTATTTTAGAGGGAATGCACACACATAAGAGTGAGAGCAGGAGAGAGGGGCCGAGGGAGAGAGAGCCTGATGCAGGGCTTGATCCCATGACCCCAGCACCTTGACCTGAGCCAAAAATCAAGAGATGGTCACTCAACCATCTGAGCCACCCAGGCACCCCATCCTCCTCCATCTTTTGAACCAATGTGCTCCCAGTCTGCCCATTGACTTTCTTTTCCCTCTCTGCTTTCCCAATGCTTTCTCTGCTGTGGGGTTTCTTGACATTTGGGACTGGATTATTCTTTGTTGTGGGTCCGTCCTGTGCAGCATAGATCACTGGGATGTAGATGCATCCCTGGCCATCTATTGGATAGATGCCAATAGCACTCCCCAGGTGTAACAATCCACAAGGTCTCCGGTTATCGCCAAATGTTCCCTGGGGGACAGAATTGTCCTGGCTGAGAACCAGTGCTCCAATAAAGCATTTCTACCACTCTTCCTTTTATTAAATCCACTCTTTATGTCTTTCTCCCCACAAGTCTGCATCCATTTTCAGAGTAGGTATATCTTAATCATTGTTTCATTTTTATGACATAGTACCGTGCTCACACCATCTACCTCACAAAGAGTTATTAAATGAAATGAATAGACATGGCATTGAATGTAATTAATGTTGTATATCTTAAACACCATGAAATTCTCACCATGAAATTCATTAAGGCAGAAAGTAATAATCAAATACACATTAATAATTTTCCTGGGTACTTGCAGGGGTTACTGTCACAGACACTTTAATTTTTTTTTTTTTTAATTTGAGAGAGAGAGAGAGAGAGAGAGAGAGAGAGAGAGAGAGAGCATGTGCACATGCGCGATAGTGGGGAAGGGGCAGAGGGAGAAGGAAAGGGAATCTCAAGCAGACTCCATGCCCAGCAGGGAGCCTGACATGGGGCTCCATTTCACCAATCACAAGATCACAACCTGAGCCAAAACCAAGTGTCAGACGCTCAACCAACTGAGCCACCCAGGTGCCCTGTCATAGACACTTTAATCATCAGGGTTTTCATGTCATTTGGAGAGGAAGAAAACTGGACACCTGAAAAGGACACCAACCATGTAGGGCAAAGCATATGGCGCCTAAGTGAACAAAGCAGGGAATAAACACTATCAAATTCAGTAAAAGCAGAGGGACAAGTTTTATAGTTGTGTCAGTAAATAGTTTTTGAAAGAATGATTCATAAATTAATGTGGATGTGTGTGAGAAAGAGAATGAGAGAGAGGGAGAGGGAGAGAAAGAGAAAGGATATATTGGTTGGGGTGGGTTGACATGCTGAGTCTACCAAGGTTCTGGCAAAACTAAGGAGTTAAGAATAAAGAGTTCCCACTGAAAGCTTGAGAAGTTGACTTTAGACCTTTCATCACGTTATCCTGAAGACTCGAACGGGGTAGTGTTTGAGGATGGCCAATCCTGGATTTCTTACTGATGTTTTAAGGAGTTAAATGTTCCGAGAAATGTAATATGTAAGGTGGCCCTGAAGAAACCTCTTCTCTCCTTCCCTCCCTTGTTTTATCCTTTAGTGGACATCTGCTGTGTGCCAACTGTGTGTCAGCCATGTGCCAGGTAGTGGGAATGCAGCCTCTGTACTCTGAGAAGGGTTAAATTCTGACTGAGGTTTGGTCAAATGAACAGAGACTTCACATAGAGACTATGTGAACTCCGAGAGATCCGAGTGTGATTTCAAATTTCTGAACCATCTGCATTCATAATACATATTTATTCTCTATTGTCTCTGTACATACTAAAGGCAATTAAATATTACATCATAAACCTCCCAGATTTGCCAACATTTTAAGCTACACTGACCACAATAATTGATTTGCCACTGCAGTGCTACTCCCTCAGGACTGAGAAGCAGCAGAGACTCTTATGTGTGTGAAGTAACTGCCTCGATGTTTGGGTGAGACAGTGAGGAATCTCTAATAAAACAGAAAATAGAGCCACGGTAGGAAAGTGGAATGTAATTATCCAGCTGGAATTTGGCCAGTGTGGTATACAGATTCTCTCAATTCCTAAGGAAGGGAGCATAAGAAGTTTAAATGATACTATGCTTGAGCCACAGATATATTTCTGACTCAAGCACAAAAGTGTCCATTAGCTTGTAAGTCTCCCCCAGTCCTACTTCATTCACAATCCCACTGAAGAGTTCAGAGCCCTAGGAGTGTGAATGTAAGCCAAGAAAACCTTTACTCAGGCAAAATTCACATTTCTCTGATGTGGACAGGAACATTTATACAGTAGACACCTAGAAAAGCTCTACTGGTGTTTTGAGATGTAGGCTCTCTAATCGGGTAGAAGTTGTGGTATCAGATACGTCAACATCATCTCATTGCTGAGTGCTGCTTAGAAAACAATCCATCCAATTCTAAATCTGGGAGGCAAGGCCTTTTTGACTATAAACTCTTTGAGAATTTCCTGAAATCTATGAACCTATCTCCACTCTCTCTTTTTCTGCATGTGTGTGTGTGTGTGTGTGTGTGTGTGTGTGTACACACTTATATGCAATTTCAGGGGTAGAGGCATCCACTTCACTGAATTCAATCCATGGATCCTCATACTCCTCATAGAAGCTGTTATTTGGTCGGCTTGATTTTCTATAGGATGCTACTTCAGGAGAGGAAAACTAAATTCTCTCCTGAACACATAAACTGCTAAGGAAACTTCTATTGCCCTCAGCTCTCTCTGGTTGGAGAATTGGGTCCAATAGATTGCATATAAAGAGGACTTACACACTGAGGTTTTTTGTTTTGTTTTTTTTAATCTTGATTATGTCCCTATCTATCTCTATCTATCTATCTATCTATCTCTATCTATCTATCTATCTATCTATCTATGATAGTTTCCATATTCCACAGAAATGATAGAACAACGTTATACAAGCTAAGTCTTAAACTCACAGGTACCTTATTTCAATGATAAGTGTCTTGGGGTTAGCTGCTTAAAATATCTCCAAAAGGATTTTACATGTTCTAAGTACTTAATGTTGCTAATATGTTAATGATTTTTACCTTGAACAAATTAGGGCATCTGAATCAAATAATTCAACTGGGTCTTCCCCCACCTTGGGATATTTAAAATAAATTACCCGATATGCCAGGTATATTTTGAAGCTACTACAAAACCACTGGTTTCTTATTGAAGACTAAAGATAATCTTTACATCATCTCACTAGGTATTCTTTTAAAAAGCGTTGGGGCCCCTGGGTGGCTCAGTTGGTTAAGCATCCGACTTCAGCTCAGGTCATGTTCTCACGGTTTGTGGGTTTGAGCCCCACATCGGGCTCGGTGCCGACAGCTCAGAGCCTGCAGCCAGCTTCCGATTCTGCGTCTCCCTCTCTCTCTGTTCCTCCCCCATTCATGCTCTGTCTCTCAAAAAAAAAAAAATAAACACTAAAAACAATTTTTTAAAGTGTTTAGTTCTTGTTTAGTTCTTACAGCAGGTATGGGTTTGTCCTTTCTTCCTTCTTTCTTTTCTATATAATTTACTGTAACCAAACATATTGAGATACTAAATCACCATGTTTATTGATTATCTACTCTACAGGGCATTGTGACAGGTAGGATGGGGAATTTAAAGATATATAAGACAGGTCTTCTGGAGAATATCCATTATTGAAGATAAGACATGGACCAGAATAATATAAACAATGTTATGACCATGATTTATAATTTGGGGTATCGAAGGTAAATGTATTCGTTACATTTGGCAAACGATAACTTTATTTTACTTCAGAACTCCATAGTAAATGGAGGGTTCAACATCATCACTTTTCAAAGCTTTTATGAAATAATGACATTTAAAAAAAATTGGTGTTTATTTCCTACCAGACAGAGCTGTCAAATTTGCATTTTTGATGAAAACCTCAGTTATTCCAAGGGCCTTCAAAACATCTTTTAAGTCAATTTCCTGTTCCACTGTGAACCTGGAGAACAAACACATAGGGGGAAAAGCATTTAGTTACAGCATTTTTAAAGTATTTAGTTACAGTATCCTGTTAACCTGGCACAAGAGCAAAATGTTAGATATGTTGATTTGAACAGCAAATTATGCTACAACTGGCTTTTGACTGCAAGTATTGACTGTGCTTCAGTCAAAATACTTTTAGGATTTGACTGTGCTTATAAAAAGAGGAGATGGCAAAAAGAATAATGTATCAGAATGGTATTAAATTATTAAGTAGGAAAACTATTTGATGAGGACGGTAATAGATACGGTGGAATAAATGTTTTGAGATCAAGAATGTAAAACTTGTAAATGAGTAGCTTTCAAAATCCTTTGACCTAGTAATATATTTGACTTTTTTAAGCTGTCAATGGCTAACCAAACATTTGCCCAAGGCATTTGATTCTCTTTTTAGCGTTCTGCTCAATTCCCTGTGTGTGGAGACAGCCAATCGCAGTACAATGGATACATTTAGCATTTCAACTCCATACACTCAGAGAAAGGAAATATAAAAGCTATCGTGTTAAAAATATATATCCTCATGGTTATATTAACCTCTAGGACATAAGCCTGTTTTTCCTGGTAGCATCACAGAAAGACGTTCATCAATGAAAGTAAGCTAAATATTACATTTTAAAAACTATACACTTTTAAAATTATATTAGAGATTTTTTTAAGCAAAAGAATTTTAATCTTAATTTTTTGTCCTGATGGACTTTATGAATTCTTATACGTAGAAGTGCGTCACGTTTGCGAGAAGAAATAAAACATCTCTTAAAACTGAAATAAAAATGGGTACCGTGGTCATGAATAGAATATTAATTTAAAAAATGGTTTCCATAGAAAGTTTGATTGGTCCTAATGTGGAGTCTCTCCCCAAACGATGAAGTGTGTCACCCATCTTTCTAGCATAAAACAAGGAGAAAACGTGGCTGCATTAACACATGAATGCAGTTCTTGGAAAGCAAAGGTTTTTATTACTTTTTTAGAACAGGTGAAAACGACTAGTTAGAACCAAGCGTTTCTTTTTTTTCCAAGGTGTTGGCTCTTCATCAGTAAAGATCATAAATGTCAGTTTTTGTCCTTTAAAAAGCCAAGTCTGTGACAGTCACCAAACGTTACATTAGCATCACTTCTGATGTCTGGTGACAAGGGAATGACTGCTGTCAACAAGACTCAGACATCAAGAGGTATCATCAGGGGAAAATAGTTTTAGCGGGTTCATGTTTATGGGGAAAATATGACAAACAGACAAATAAATGTATAGCAAACATATTAAACCAAGTACTGAATTTTATCTGTATCCTATACTCTAACTTGGACTTAACATTGTTCCTTTTGTTTCCTTCAAAGAGCAGGTGTTGGTTGTGAAAGTAGAGAAGGGGGATGAGTTGGGAAATACGAAATGTCTCAAAGAATACATTCAATCGCTTGATTAAGATGTTTTGTGTGTCTGCTTTACTTTTATTATTCATTGATTGATTGATCGCTTATATGAAGATTATTACCAAGAACTATTCCAAGATTATAACAGATTAATTTAAATATCACCAAAGCCCTTGGAGGCAGGTATTATTATCATCCTCAGCTAATAGAAGAAGAAACTGAGGAGCAGAAAGATGAGATAATGTGACCAGGGTCATCCAGCTAACAAATGGCAGAGCAGGGATCCAGGTGGTACTCTGTGTGTCCTGATCCACCTAAAACAGGAAAGTGAAGGAAGAGATCAGGAGAGGATACTTTGTACTTCTTAAGAGCAACCTGGTCTGTGTCACATTTCTGAGGTTTGCTGTTTCGGGTGAGGATGGTAATTCAGCCAGATTGAATTCGGGCAAGCTCCTTAATTTCTGAGCCTCGGTTTTGCAGTGTAGGAAATGGCCTTAGTAATTCCTGCATCATAGTATTGTTGAGGGGACTGAACGAGGTCTCTGGAAGTCTTAGCATGGTGCTGGCACGTAGGAGGCATGCAATAAAGGGCAGATAGTGTTGATAGCACTTGTGATAATGCCATTATGCATAACATTCACATTATTATAGACGTTAAGGTGTTTATATTTGCACTTCAGTAGTGGTGGAGTAATTTCATCAAATAGCTGTTGAATCCATGCTGCTTTAACTGTAAATTAGTCAAGTCTAGTGTATCTAGTGTCTTTTTTATTTTAATATCTGTAGTATCTGGCATAGGGCAATACACACAGGGTGAAGTGAAAAAAGTTTAGGTGCATTGAGTGTTCCAAGTTGAAGACAGGATGTAAACAATTTCCACTTAGCCATTTCTGATCTTTGTTTCCTTATCAAGCTATTGAAACATAGCTATTATCCATTTACTATCCCTTTCTTCTTAATATAGACCAATATTCATATAAATAATCATTGTCATCTCCCATACACTGAGGGCTCCCAGACACTATGCAAATCCTGTTACTTATGGTATCTCATTTAAAAAATTTTTTTTAACATTTATTTATTTTTGAGACAGGGAGAGACACCATGAACGGGGGAGGGTCAGAGAGAGAGAGGGAGACACAGAATCTGAAACAGGCTCCAGGCTCTGAGCTGTCAGCACAGAGCCTGACGCGGGGCTCGAACTCACGGACCGCGAGATCATGACCTGAGCCGAAGTCGGATGCTTAACCGACTGAGCCACTCAGGCGCCCCATATGGTATCTCATTTAATCATCCTAATGATAATCTCACAGAATCCCATGAGATTATGCATTGTTATCTCTTTTCTACAGAAGAACAAACTGAAGTTTAGCCCTAATCACACAGCTAGTAGGTGGTAGAATGAGGACATGAGCTAAATTCTGTTTGACTGCAAGGCCTCCTACCACTAATAACTAGAATTCCAACAATGGCTATTTAAAAACAATCAACCTACAGATTTTTATATTTCACCCACTGAATTTAAAAAGAAAAAGCCACAACATTGCTCTTTTAAACCCAAAAGGCATGCGCATTTTAATAACGTAATCATGCATTTGCAAATTTCTGAGTAAGTTGAAGAGGTATGTAGGAGGCAGAAGCATTGGAGACTGAGCTGTGTAGAGCTAGTGTTAGGAAAGAATAAATATATGTTACATATAACGAGATTTAGAAAATTTATAGGCCATTAAGAAACTAATCAAGAAAGCTTCTGTAGAAAAACCTATAAAAAGCACTCACATTAAAAAACAAAATCAGATGGGTTATATATGAGTTTTCTTTTACAAACATCAAACTAAAGTGCTGTATTTCTAAGGCAATCATTTCAAAATAACAGGATGGTCTCTGTTGACAAAATAGAAAACCACTTCATGTCCATTGATTTCAAGCACTCTGATCAAAAATGACAAATCTGAGGGGAGCCGGGATGGCTCAGTCAGTTGAGCCTCAGACTCTTGGTTTTGGCTCAGGTCCCGATCTCATAGTTTGGGGGATCAAGCCCCATGCTGGGCCCTGTGCTGACAGCATGCAGCCTGCTTGGGATTCTCTCTCTCCCTGTCTCCTTGCCCCTCATCCACTCATGCATGCACTCTCTCTCTCTCCCTTTCTCTCTCTCAAAATAAATAAATAAACTTTTAAAAAATGACAAATCTGAGACTACAAAAGAGTGGAAAGATACGACAGCCAGGTACATCTGCATTCCAAGTATTCCAAGATATTTGATTTTCATTTTAGAAAAATCTTTTCTACCTTATATAATGAAGAAGGTAATGTTCATCAGAGCAAGGTTTTTAAAAAAATCCTACTAAAAGAAAAGTATATATAAAGCTACCTATAGATTAACACAAGGTGAATACTAGGAGTTAAAACGTACACTGAAAAATAAATAATAGTGATAACAGATAATAATTATATGATGCTTACAATATAAGCATCTGTGCCAGGCATTATTCTCAAGTGCTTATTAGATATCTTACATATTATATATATATACATATACATATATTAGCCAAACTATTTTTGCTAGTATGAATAAATTGCAAGAATATCTGGTAATCTCATTTAAATCTTAGAAATGTATGACTGTGCATAAACCTTTTGGTATTTCACTAGATTTGGTTATATCATATAGGTGGAAAATTTTTACCCTCTCCTGAATAGAGTTTTGTATTTTTGATAAAAACACAATTTCAATTCAGCATTTGATTCCTGTAGGACTTATTGTTAAGGGGGGAAAATAATAAAAATGCAAAAGTAGTTGCCCATTCTCCTCTTTAAAATACCATACACCTTTATACCCTTTAAGAAAAGCATTTAAAACCTGTAAGTATACAATCTAATGTAATGGAAAATAAAAGTACCTGTCAAGCAGGACAAGAATGTGGTCAAATTACAGAAATGCAAAGTTGTGTTTTCAAAGTAATATCTCCACGTGAATAAAACTATACAAACCACTTAAAACAGACACGTGAGTAAACCTAGAAAATGGCTACCGGAAAATTTTTACGTTTGCTAAAATGAGGGCACAAAAATCATCACCTTCATTGAACATTTGATGGATCGTTTCCCATTGATTATTACCTACATATAAGTATTTGAAAACCGTCAATTTCTTAAAAAAGGAAACCACATTCATCTTATCTAGCTATTTAACCTCTCTCTCTATGCATTAACCATGCAGAGGAAGAGTTCATAGAACTTCTGGAGAAATGGATGCATGGTAATTAACTGTGTCTAGTTTAGTATCAGGCATTAATATGAGAAAGCAAGCTAAAGTATTCCATAATTGAAGAGTATCTCTTAGAAAATGAAAATTTAATTTTCTTCTGCCACGTTCAATTTCTCAGTGGACAGGACCTGGAGGCCACATTTTCTAGTGAATATGGTTGAATTAGGATTTGTGATACTTATTAAGCATTCATTTAGAATTCTGTTAAAATACCCCTAAATAACTTTGCATCCTCACAGAATTGAAGCATTTTGAGATGCTGCATTAATTCATGGAATTTAATAAGGGAAGCATTAACACAGTCCTGAATTTCTCATATTATCAAGAAGAAGTTCTTTAAAAATATAAGGAAAAATACACATCAATATCAGGCGAAGAAGCATGGGAAGGGCATTTTAGGCCAATGCAAAAACATGCATGGAGACCCAGAGGCAGGCCAAGAGCAGGTTATCTGTAGCCTAACGACAACCACGTGGATAGTACATGCCACAGAACATTTGTTGTGGTGTGTGGCCAGAGGCAGCATTGAGAAGAACATCGGGACCCTGCATAGATTTTATTATTTAAGCCACAGGGAGAATTTTAAGCCTCTTCTTGCTTATTTATGGTTGCATCTTGGCACCCAGCACGGTAACGTGCTTGCGCTCCTTCCAACAATGTTGGAGATTATTTTCTCTCCAGCTATAATCAACTTTAAATATTAATGAAATACAGAAGACTGCCAATGCAAATGATATTCAGAGACAATCTATTGAGAAATCTTCTAAAATGAAGCTAAGAATATTGACCAGGATCTGAAACTAGGTCTTGGTAAACAGCACTGAATGAATCACTAAGTGAGCTTGTGTCTCTGGGCAGGACCTCCTGAATACAAAAGAAAAGTTTAAAGAAAAAAAGGAGAAGGAAGCGCAGGTGAGGAGGGGAAGAGGAGGGAAGAGTGAAGGGGTGTTGAAGAGAGTAGCTAAGACTTAAAATTCAAAAGCAGTGGCAAGGGTTTTTTCTGAATCAGAACCTCCATTACTATCTCTCCCTCTGAGATGTATCAGAGGGGGTCACACAGAAGCCTCTCACCTGGGCAGGTACACTTCCACTTTCTGCTTCTTCACAGAGTTTGCCCATTCTTCAATCAGCTGTGCTTTGACCAATGGCTCCAGAGTGGCCAGTGGAACTTCCTGTCTGGACAACACCAACATCATACTGATCTCCTCTCCCTCATATGGTATTTCTAGGACTTGGTAGATACCACCAGCTTCATTGGAGCCATCACTAAATTCTCCTAAAAGGAAAAGAAAGGTGATTAAAGGCCCATATCAAAGTTCAAATAAAAGTTTTAATTTGTAATAACTTTGTTCCAAAATAGTATATAGAATATAAGAAACTTCAGGCATCTGAGGAAAAGAGGGTTTAAAAAAAAGAAAAAAATAGGCCCTGAAGTTCAAGGGACTCTTCGGCCCTAAAGAAATTATTTTATTTTAGAATCCCCAGAATTACATCACATTTGTCATAATATGTTCTCTAGACTTACTTTTTATTTTTAAATGAGATACTTCAAATGAATATATATTTAAGGGATATTTTTAGAAACAACAATAAGTCCTGGGTAAAAAAATGAAGCCCAGGATCCAAGTTAGATGAAATCCATCTAACTAAGATTTCTAAGAAGGGAAAAATTAACCACATAATACCTGGGACTGTATTATCACCACAGCTAAAAGTCTTGGGGCCAGAGTAGCATAGTCCAAATGAAATCTATTACATTCTACAGTAGTTATCTAGTGTATTTGTAGTGCTTAAGACCTCCAAACTAGGTAATTAGGTTAATTAGGTAATTGGCTTTGTGTTCTAATAACTCAGCTAAATTCACCAGGCTTCCATACAAAAATAAAGAAATCTTTAAAACAAACAGTCCCACCACCACCTTAAAATTTCCCTCATTTTCAAAAAGAAAATGTAATGCTTTTGTTATAAATATTTTCCTATAACTGATCTAGGTCCTTTAGACATCCCGTTAAACACTTTGGTTAAATGTTTGGTTCTTATTTTGACTGTTAATTTGATTAACTATGATTATAGTCTTTTAATTTTACATCATACTTTTAAATAGCATGAACTATTAGTTCCAATATGTACTTGGCTTACAATTACATTTCTGCTATGATAACAAATTATTACAGTTCAATATAGTGTGTAAGAAGGATTAACATCCTAACCTTCTGAAAAGTCCAATGAAATATCTTTTTTTCTAACTTATTTTTTTAACATTTATTTATTTGAGACAGAGACAGAGAGCATGAGCGGGGGAGGGGCAGAGAGAGAGGGAGACACAGAATCCTAAGCAGGCTCTAGGCTCTGAGCCATCAGCACAGAGCCCAATGTGGGGCTCAAACTCATAAACCATGAGATCATGACCTGAGCCGAAGTCAGATGCCCAACTGACTGAGCCACTCAGGCGCTCCGGTCCAATGAAATATCTTTGAAAATAATGCCAAGGATATTGAGTTGTATCACATTTCATAGACTCACAATAAATGAAACTGTAAATGAATAATTATGTCATACACAAGTCTGAAAGCAAAATTTTAAAGAAATGCTTATAATTCAAATAGTGGTGAGGAATCCAAAGCAAGAGCAGAGTGGAACATATGAGTCACTGACAACCACCCCAAAGCCAATGGCTTTTTGGAGTAACTCAGAATGTTCTTACACAGATCAGGTGTTTGCATATGAATAAAGCCGCTCTGTGGGTGTAATCAACTTTATAAGTTAAAGAAACATATTGGAAAACTGTCAGTGCATATAATATTCACTGAGGATCTAATTAGAGAGGCCTTTGAAAATGGAGCCAAGGAAATTGAATTGTAGTCCAAATAAGATTGACATTTGTGTAATAAATATTTCATGTTCTTTCTTAAAAAGCTGTTAATATACAGCAAGACAAGAAAAATAAAAGCCAAAAGATCTTACCATAATAAAATTCTCCTTGTTGATACATCATTGGAATTTGGACTTCACTTTCATCATCTTTAGTGAAGGAAAAGGTTCTAGTATTTTCAGGTCTAAATTGTGACTTCCAGTTCCCCTTGAAATAGACAGCATTGATGAGTGCCAAATGAGTGCCAGCATCAAAATCCCTTGGGGATACCAAATCTTTCAAGAGATCTGTGCAGGAAAAAGTGGAGAGATGAAAATTCATATTAAATCTGAAGGTGAAAGGAGACCAAAATATTACCAAACTACCATCTGATAGAGTAATCCAGAAAAACTGTATACCATTACCAAATTTATAATAAAAATTGAAAGTATCTTGCATTTGAGATGCGTGGGTGGCTCAGTCAGTTAAGCATCTGACTCTTGATTTCCGCTCAGGTGATGATCTCATGGTTCATGAGTTTGAGCCCTTCGTCAGAATCTGCACTGCCAGCAGAGCCTGGGACTCTTTCTGTCTCTCTCTGCCCCTCCCCTGCTCTCTCTCTCTCTTTCTCAAAATAAATAAATAAACATTAAAAAAAGAAGGAAGTATCTTGCTTTCAAAGGAAAAATGTTAAGCAAGCAAGCAAGCGCGCGTGCGTGCGCACACACACAACACACAACACACACACACACACACACACACACACACACACACACAGTTACAGATTAAGGGATCTAAAACATTCACACCACCTAAAATAAAACTGGTAGGATCCTGACACTTGAAGAAACTACGGAACCACATACAACAGAATCTCAGGTTTTACCACTTTCTAGTTGCAGTGATGCATGTAAAACTCTTAACATAGACTAAGCACTCAATGATCATTTCAGAGTTCATTCTTAAATAACATACACGATTAAAATGTCATCCAATTCAAAATTTCCCCCCATAAACACTGGATATCTTTCTACCAAATATAACAACTGCATTCAACTAGGTGAAAACAGATGAGTGAAAACCTATCATTTCTATCATTTGAAATGTTCCTTTAGAAATCTATTTTCAAAAACATTGGGTTTTTGTTGATAGCTGAAAATGTTTAAAAAGAGTTTGGAAATAGCTTTTAATAATCAATCTATTCCAAATGTATTATTATTCTTGAATTATTCTTTGAATGTTAAAATACAAACATAAGTTTCTTTTATCCTACATTTTAATGTCATAATTGAAAAAGATAGGACCAAAATTTATATTCTCTCATTTTATTAATCATAGAACTTCTTTAGGTCCTTACAAAGGTGCCTCAGAATTTGGGGCATAATAGGATATAGGGCACATGGTCAGGGTTTTTGTTGTTCCCACATAAAATTTATTAGATTGATATTATTTGGGGGGTTTTGACAGTAGGAATTAATCTAATGAACATCTGTAATCTCCTTTCAGTTTGGTCTCATTTTTTTAAATTCTAATTTCAATTATGTTGGGGGTAAAATTAGAAAATAAAATGATAAAATATGAAACATTTGGAAAGCTTAAATACATTTTTAAAGTATAGATTAGAAATATTATTTTATTATTTTGAAGATTATTTTTCAAGTAATCTGTACACCCAACGTGGGGCTCAAACTCACAACCCCAAGATCAAGAGTCACATGCTCTACCAGCTGAGCCAGCCAGATGCTCTAAGATTAGAAACAAATATTGAAATAAACTTATCGCTTTCTACTTCTCCATTTATTTGGGTTTAAAATGGGCTGCTCTTTTAAAAAGAAATCCTATAGTTCTGTCATTTAAAAGCAAACCCTGATTTTTAGCTCTCTCTTATTTTCTATTTTAAATATATTGTTAAGAGGGCCACCAACTGTCATCCTAACTGCTATCTAACTCATTAAATAAGTTAGTTCAAACAAAGTTCCACACAGTAGTTAAGATTACCATACAGAGGAAACCCGTTATTGGAGAACACAGATTTCAGACTGATATATCAATAGTGCCAAAATTCTTTACATGCCAAAAGATTTAAGTTCTTTCATAAATGCTTATTCATATGTAATGCTTCTAAAAAGACTATAATCTATACGAAATAATTATCAGATACTCAACTAAATGCTATCTTTCAAAAATTCAAATGGAGTGAGGGGCAAGTAATTTCAGAAGTAAAAGAGAGTTAAAACTAAACTATTACAGAAAGAAAGGAACCAAATGACATACTATTTGTGTTATTCTCCACCCACTTATTGATATGGTTGGCCACAGCTATATTTTGACTGAAGTCCACATGATTTACTTCTGCATGAAAATACTTTTTCAGCATTTGCAAAAATTCCTCATTGACATGAAATCCATTTTGCACGAAGAGGGAATTGGCAATTTTCATCACATACTGGCTCTCTTTAGCAGTTACCATGTTAGAAAAATCGTTCAAGAAGGAAAATTCGTCACCTGAAAAATGACAAAGGATAAGTTTATTAGTGGAACAAACACAGTGAACGATCACGGGGAGTGGAGAAGCACTGAAACACAGCAAGGGAGATTGATGGAACTTGGAGCCCAAGGGAAGAGCACTAACTTGTTCCCTACACAGACATGATTAGGAGGCTCCGGTATTTGTGCTACTTCCGGATTTTCAAATTAACTTTTAGTATTATCAACTGGCATTAGTTTTCATTTTCAGTGATACCTTGGCAGAATCTATAGATTTTTTGGGGTTGTTTCCTTTCAAAGTACTTAGGTTTATTTTCATTACATTGGTCTTCGTTTTATAATTATCAGGAAAAAGGATTAAGTTTAATTACCTGGTTTAAAAATTAAAATAGTCCTTGAAATTTTACTTTCACTAGACTTTTTTTTACCTAATAATGAGAAAAATCTATTCGAAATTATTGAGTTCTTAACTTTTTAATGAGTCAGTTCTCATGTATATTAAAAACATTAAAATAAAAATCATACATCCTGTCAAAGTGATTTCAAAACACCTTTTGGCTAAAAACTTTCCCCAATACATAACATTTTCATAACAATAAAACATTTCAAGGAATTCTCGATGCTCCTTTAAAAATGAAGACACAATTGGTTTCAAGCAAAAATTTCTGATATTCTTAGAGAATGATGTTGCTTTTCTTTATAGCAGTTCTCATAGTTATAAATTTTCACTTATTCAGGTGATAATTAATACACGTCTCTCCCTCTGGACTGGAAACTCATTAAGAATCATGTGTGCTTTTATTTATCACAATGAGGCTTACTGAAATAATACTAATAAAATATACAATTTCCTTAGATTAACTCAGCTAAAGATGGTGCCAGGAATTAATACTTTTCTTGGGTTTCCTAATGGTTCTCCTAGCCATACCGTCTCGTGACATCACTTTCTCACATCATGTAAATACTGCAGCCTGAAGCATAAGACAGCATAACTGAGTTGACAGTTAAAGTCAAACCACCTTGAAAATGTAAACCTAAGCACACTCACCATCTTTCAGGCTGTCATATCCCATCGAATGACGGATTTCTTTCAGGGTAGACCCTTGGGCCCCAAGTTCCATCATTCCCATAGCGAAGGTAACACTCAATGGAGAGAAAAGAATATTTTCATCTTCCCCAGTGGCTCGAAGATGGTTATACATATTCACTGACAACTCGGCAATGGTTTCATCAGGGAAAGTGGCCCCTAAAGCCAAACTTTGCAGAACCAGCAAAGACAAGAGTCCAAGGAAAGCCATGATGGGAGAGTTCAAACCTGAAAAACAGTAGTTTATGTATTAATCATTAATTATCTCTGAGAAATGGAGTGAAAGGTAAAATAAGTAATAATTATTTCTTGGCAAAGCTATAAAGCAAACCAGGTTTTTAAATGTACACAGTATTAATATCTCATAACGAAACCCCCTTAAAGGATATGCTGGAAGATACTATTTTTAAAAAGGCAATTCATAGTCAAGTGAATAAATAATATTGCTAAATTCTGAGGATTTTCTAGGAACAAGGTATTTCCTGGTCCCCACTGTGTACAAGAGTGTATACAGATGCATATATAACGAGTTATTATAGACCATGTTTGATGAGGCTGATTTATCAATTTTTCCTATCTTCACCATATATATTTTGGTCATGATTTTGAAACAGTTTACTCTAGCTTACACTAAACTACACAGGTCCAGAAAAAAAATAATGAAAACCAAAAGATATGTACAAGGTTTAAGATGAACTAGTGAAGTCAGGTATTTGAAAATAACGCTTTACCCATTTACTACAATTTATAAAATTAATGCACCATGCAACTGGGTTGTCAACCGGCAGGAAAAGATCAGACACACACCTGCCACGGGCCCCAGTTTATTCAGCCCAGGCTGCAGAGCCCACAGGAAGTGGTAACCCAGAGAAAAAGCAGGGTCAGCACATCCTTATGCACTCTCCCTTTGTACATTGGCTTCTATGAGGCAGCTGCACCCAGTGACAATCTCGGGGCAGAGGAGCCTTCTACAATACTGTCCTTTTGTACTCAGGTTGATATTACCATTTCAACTTATACAAACTGATGCTTCTATTTAAATGAGTATTTCTAAATATGAGGCTTCTCTGGTTCTTGAACCATATTCTCTCTGGAAGAGAGAGTGTCAGTGCCCAGACAGCTCTAGATAATATTTCTGCCCCTTGGCACTCCAGTATTCCAGCAGCCCTGTCTCCCCACAAACAGCACACAGTGACAAGCACACACTGGGGACAGAATTTCCTCCTTCCTTGTGTTCTCCCGCTTTGTCACTGCAGGCATCTAAAAGCCGAACTGCCCATTAGGACAATCAAGTAGCTTCCTTGTTCACGATCTTAAAAAAAAAAAAAAAAAATCACTAAAACAACATGTAAAGTGATACTGAGCAAACACATTTAGAAAATTGTGTTTCAGTTCGCATGGAGCATTAACAGTCCCCGTTACTCAGTTAACAGATGCACACACATTCACCTAAGACTGGTGTGCTTCTGCCAAGCTTCCGAGTCACAACGACCTCATCCCTCCTGCAGTGTTTGAATTCCAACTTCAGAGAACTGCCTACTTAGTTTGTAAGTCCTTCACGTTTCAGGGCTCAGTTTTAGGTATCAGTTTTTTGTCTGAGAAATCCCGAGCACTGCCGCCACCCCTCCACTTTTGTGTGAAGGTTTAGATCACTCTCCTTTGCTTAGGAAGGTAAGGTTCAGCCTGTATGTAAATATGGACTCTCAAAACCCACACTGTGGGAGACACGATGGCTGCCCGTGGGAGATCAAGTGCACTGCTGTAGAACAGTGGCCAGGGGTGCCTGTGGTGCAGGGACTGAAGCCAGGGGCAGAGAACGCAGCTCCCCTGCTAGCCTACGAACTTGGGCCATCAACGGCAGGCTGCTGTGGCATCCTTTCTTCCTTCTGTACTCTAGGGAACTCAAAGAAAAGGTGGAAGTAGAATAGGGGAGCTTGAAGCTCTAGATTTGGATGGAAATTTAGCAGGTACCTCTCTTAGTTGAAAGAGACCTTAAGACATATATGGTATTTAATACGTGGGAGGTATTACCATTCAGTAGAACTTGGAAATATAAGTCAGACTCAAAGGTCTGCTCTTAAACCTAACACTATACTGCTGTCTGATATACCCTGCAAAGACCCAAACCTGGGCCTCATTACTCTCATTGAATGTTATCGAGTATAAGGCCAAGAAGTTGAAGTCACTATACGGTAGTGTTATCTGTCATCCAATAGCACAGCTATTTGGAAAGCATTGCATTTAACATGAGTATCAAATTTTAGGTTAATAAACATTTTTCCTTCATATAAAACAAAACCAACCTATTGCCAACCAACAAGCATTCCAGCAAACAAGGCCACGTCTATTATGTTCATAAGCATTTTTATTTCCAAGTGAATGTACCATGAGATAAATAAGCTAACACATGATGTACGATCTTTGGCAAATCACATGCCTTCTCTCAGTCTTAGCTTCCTCTTTCATGAAATTAAGATGCCAATCCCTACTTCACACTATTATTGAAGAAATAAATGAGATAGTGTGTGTTTGAAGCACTCATTTTAAGCTACAAGTTATATTAATAATAGCATTATCATTAGAGAATATGTTTCCTAGGTTTGTATATTTGCTAAGTCAAGGAAGAGGCTTTAGAGCCAAAATGAGTATTTTATCATTCCTCCTCGCCCATCTAATGCAGCACAATTAGCCATTCATTCAGCCAAGATCAAAAGAGCACCATGAAGTTACCAAAATTTATAAGCACGGGATCTTGTCCTCAAGGAACTCCCATCATTGTACAAAAGCATATAATCAGTTATAGTCCTTACCTTTTTAATAAAAGAGATTCTTTTAAGAATCAGGAGAAGGGTAAATAACCTCTTCAGAAAATGCACGCCTGTGGATAACAGAACATTATTTTCACTGACCAGGATACTCACTGGCCTCAGGAACCCCTGGTCTACATGGCAGATGGGCCAGATGCAGAAAGAAGCAGTGTTTGGTGGACCTGTGGCTCTGCGGTGTATCCTTATGGGGGGAAAGAGATGTCAAAACCACTAATGTATCTCTAGGCTTCTGGAGGTGTCCTGGAAAGAACAGCCATATGTCTGTGAGAGAGGGCTCTTCCCAGGGCAGTGAGCGGCAGCCACTGATTTACATGTGGCTTAAATCAGGAAACTCTTTAGTAAATATTTAAAGAACTCTGTTCTGGAAACACACATTTTATCTATAGTTAAGTGATCTTTCCTTCTTTTAAAGGCAAAATTTCCAGGGTGCAAGAAAAATGACTTCTGTTAGACTGGCCCAGTCTTTCTGATCCTACTTACCCTACCCCTGGTCACTGGCCCTTTCCTGTCTGGTGCCTCTGAACTACTCCTTCTGAGGATTTTTTTTTTTTTTTTCTGGGGAGAAGGGAAGATTTTCTTCCCTTCTTCTACCTTCTCAGTGGGGAGTGTTCTCCATGGATCTATTCTTGGCTCTCTTCTCTTCCGTGTAACGTTCTTCTCCTGTCTGCTGGTGAACTTCTCTCAAAGCAAAGATATTTCAACCATTATCCCTATTCATATTATTCCCAAGTAAGTAAAAGTCTAGCCCTGGCTTTATTTTTAATCTTAATTTCTGATGTGCGTTGCAAATTATCTTGGGATTGTTTTAGCCTTTGACTCTGGCAGGCACTTCTAATTCAAGGTGGCTCAAACAGGACTCTGTCTTATCAACCAAAACCGTTCTTTTCTTTTCTTTCTTTCTTTCTTTCTTTCTTCCTTCCTTTTTTTAATTTTTTAAAAAAATTTTTAATGTTTATTTACTTTTGAGAGAGAGATAGAGCATGAACTGAGGAGGGGCAGAGATAGAGAGAGGGAGACACAGAATCTGAAGCAGGCTCCAGGCCCCGAGCTGTCAGCACAGAGCCCAGTGTAGGTCAAACCCAAGAACCATGAGATCACACCTGAGCCAAAGTCGGCCGCTTAACCAACTGAGTCACCCAGGTCCCTTTCTTTCTTTCTTTCTTTCTTTCTTTCTTTCTTTCTTTCTTCCTTCCTTCCTTCCTTCCTTCCTTCCTTCCTTCCTCCCTCCCTCTCTCTCTCCCTCTTTCTTTCTTTCTTTCTTTCTTTCTTTCTACATCAAAGTCTTTGACTCCTTTCAATATCCCTTTTCCTTATGTTCAATGAGCTGTCAATACTTACTCCATACTGCATTCCCGACACTTCTATCCATTATCCCATAACCATTCCCATGGCCATGGTGGCAGTTCCTCTTAATGCATTCTCAAGGACCCACCATTTTCAGCCATTCTCTGAAGTCTAGGTTACTGCCCTCTTTAATCCAACGTATGCATTGCCTCCAGATGAATTGTTTTGATTGTACCATTACGAACAGGTATACTTACAAAATCCTACAAAATCTTATGCTCTTCCTCACGCCCATTAGAGTAAAGCCCAAAATCTTTAGTCTCACTGTAGTGTGATCCAACGTGTTTCTACCCACTATTCCCCTTTCGGGGATCCCGCAATTCTTGCCAGACTCCCTTTTGCAATACATATCCCAGAATTTCTCCCTCCTGTTGCTGGCTTGTGTAGTTCTTTCTGGAACTACTTCAACCTGGTTCCATATGTTCATATCCTAACCACTCCTCAAGGTTCTGCTCTACCTCCATTTCCTTCATGAACACCCTCCTGATTCTTCAGTTACAACAACAATTTCCCCCTCCTCTGAAATGTTGGCACATTTCGTCTCCACCTCTCCAATAGCACATACCACTGCTTCCTTCCATTACAGATAATTCTGTACACGAGCCATCTCTTTTCCTGGGTTTTCTGAAGGCACAGATGTCAGTGCATTCATCTTTGTATATCTTAAAAGAATCAGAATAAGCACTTCATGATTGACACATAGTAGGTACCAAATATTTGTTGAACTAACATAGCTTGAGATGTAAAGGCTCACAAATGCTGCACGAGAAGGAAAAGCAGGAGTAGCTGCTGCTTCTAAATTCTCAAAGCTAATTTAATCTTAGTCCACAGGTAGTAGCTCATTTCCATTTTTTATTCCCTTTGATAAAGTGTTTCCTTATTGAGTCGGAGACGGTCTTTCCAGACTGACAAAGTGGCACTGTCACCAATGCTGGCATAATGCAATGGCTGGACACGGGATGCATTAACAAACAAGCGCACCACCTTGAAAAATCACCAAAGGTGCTACCCAAATGTTACTGTATTAACATTAGTCTACAAAATGCCGGGGCCCCACCATTAATCATAATAATCAACACATTCTAAAACGAATTACTCTTACATGGAGCATTACTTCATAGATTCATTATTTTCAAGCTACTGAATAAAATGCCTTTACATAAAAGCAAGGGGCTGCAGTGCCGGAATAGTAGTTGATTGTGCCGTTGCTAGAAAAGGCAGAAGTAGTTGAGCTATGAATAAATTACCATTAACTCTTGCATCTCTCCTTTATGGTACTAGTGGCCGGATAGGTTGTGGCCCGTGCATATGTGCATTTTGCTTTAGAAAACACTGCGTTCGAACAGGTCGGGGAATTAAATCTTATAATTGAGGGATGAGTGATCACAGAGCTGAAAGCTAGCACAGTAAGAAAGACTTAAAAAAAATCTTTCTTAGTAGTTAATGGTATTTATAGAAAGATGGATTATTCATAAATACAACTTGTTGCCTTTTTTGGATAACCCAATTATTTGAAATAAAAAAAATGATTTCATAATTGCGAACTGAGAAAAACTGAAAGTATTCTTTAGATGGTGAAAAGAATTGCTGAGGAAGATCCTTTCTCCAACAAAAAAACAGCCACAGAAAATAACTAAGGAAGGGGTACCTGGGTGGCTCAGTTGGTTAAGTGTCCGACTTAGGCTTAGGTCATGATTTCACGGTTTGTGGGTTTGAGCCCCACATTGGCTCTGTGCTGACAGCTCAGAGCCTGGAGCCTGCTTCAGATCCTGTGTCTTCCTCTCTCTGATCCTCCCCCACTCACACTCTATCTCTCTCTCTCCAAAATAAACATTTAAAAAAAAGGAAGAAGATCGAAAGAAAGGAAGGAAGGAAGAAAAGAACTAAGGAAAAAGTATCTAAAGCAAAGAACACTATCTTGAAGCACTCTGGCCTATTAATTCTCATATTTTTGCATGTAGTTATTTTTTAAATGTTTTTATTTATTTCTTTTGAGAGAGAGAGAGAGAGAGAGAGCAAGCATGAGCAGGGGAGGGGCAGAGAGAGAGAGGGAGAGAGAGAATCCCAAGCAGGCTCCATGCCCAGAGTTGGCACTGGATGTGTGGAGATTGATCCTACAACCATGAGATCATGACCTGAGCAGAAATCAAGAGTAGGATGCTTAACCAATGAGCCATCCGGGCACCCCACATGTAGTTATATTACACTGGGATAGGGGCAAAACAGTTTTATAAAAATAATGCCTCTTACAATCACATAAAAGAATGAATGTATCAGTCACATATAAGAATAAATATTTCATCATGAAAAGAAGACCGTTCTTCAAAGTGGCTATGTTTGAATTCATGGTTTCACTAATTTTTTTTTCTTTTCTCCCCCCGTCAGGGTTAGCACTGGGTGTTTGGAAACCACTGCTCTAAGTTTGGTTAGTTCTAGTTCACTTGGTGGAATTTGGAACGGAAATTTGGAATTGTTCTCTGATTCACTAAAAGAAAGGGCTGACCTAGATCAGCAGCAATGAAGCTGGAAAATTTGTCAAAGAATTTGTCACACACAAAAAAAGGAGTCATTACCTTGTGAAACAATCCATATTTTACCAACCTATAATTTAGCAAATTTCCTCAACTGTAATATGCGTAATGTTCGTCTCCACCCCCGATGTTAACTCTTCTGAAATTAGAATAAATCTTATAATCAATGTCCAAGGAAACCAGCCAGTCCTCAGATGCAAAGCTGTGCCACTGTGGTCATTTCCTGCCTAAGTGTCATCGCCTGAATAAGTGTAAACTTTCAGCTACTTTTTTATCCTTGTTTTCTCAGTCGACTTGTTTTCTTTGGTGGTGCCTCCCACAGTTGAGTTTTTGCTTAAATTTGGAGGCAGAATTATCTTCAATAGCACTGTACTGTATGGCAGAAAAGGAGCCACGGAGGCAGAGAACAGAGAAGAGGATGTAGGTTTACTATAAGTGATGCAAGCATTTACCACTCGAGAAATGAACTGGCTGATTTTCTTGTGAAACAGCAGCCAAACGTTTTACAAAGGATTCACGAATATAAGACCCATGTAAGTGCAAGTGGATATATCTCTTGTCCTCGGGATATGTACAAAAGAACGGTCTGTTGGATGCCAAGCAGCACAATTAGAGGCAGAAGAATGTGCCAAATCTCTCAATATAAATCATAGTGTTTTCAAAGCCAGGAAAGGTGAATGACACATGCATACTTTGTGGAGGACTGTTGCTCAAGTGCTAGGCTGTCAATAGCTTCCTGATAACTTTCAAATTAGTTGTATAGATGTGTGGAGGGGTGTGGGGTCGACTAGTCAAATAATCAAAAGGAAATGGAGAGAACACACCAGCAATTTTTGAAATGCCTTAAGATTATATTTTCAATCACAAAGGTCTACAAGTTTTGATCAGAAAATGCATTATGAAGAGTATCATGTCATGTGCCTCATAAATGATGGCCAGAAGTGATTCAGAACAATGAAAAGAAGGCTCTGACTGAAAAATCTTGCTTATTAAGGGCATAATATGCTAGGGTATAAATAAACATACTTCGTTGTGCTATTTTTAAAAAAGAACTGTATAATTTTCTCCTTAAAATGTTCTTTCTCCCAAGAAAGATGTTATTAAAGATGTATTTTAAAACCAAGAGATCAGAACCAAGGAAATAAAGGAATGCAGGAGGTTTAATTCTTTAATCACAACATTTATGAAATTATGATCCTTCCATCTTTTTCTTTCTTTTGCTTCTCACCCCAGCTATCTAGCCCACTGTGATTCTTTCCATACTCTCTTACATTTTGCCAAAAAAAAAAAAAAAAAAAAATCACATCTTTATGTTTTTTCCTGTTCTACTGAATCAAGAAAAAGGAAAGCTTATCAAGTATCTCAGAAATAAGGAGAAAATGGCCAGGTAAAATCAAAGGGGCAGAACTATGGAGAGAGTAAGCTACAGATACATAATTTACCAGAAAAAAATTATGAAAGACTTGAAAATGGACCAACATGATTACTGGATGTCTTCAGTGAAAAACTATGAATTATCTAGAACATACCTTCCAGGGTATCTGACTATGAGTTTGGAACCCTTCATCTTCTTTGAACAATGTTACAGCTCTCTAAGATAAAGATAATTGATAGGGATGCAAATAATTCTTATCTATAAAAAATACTTAGTGTACATGTATGATTGAATGCAATTGATTATTGCCCTGTGGATATTGACTAGTTTTGTATCTACTATGTAAATGTGTTTCAGTATTCCTCATGAGTTTATATATTCATCTGCCTTTTGGATTCTCTAATGAATTGGTTATAATAGCCTCCTGAGTCATCGCTTCTCCGCCTTTTGGCTAAGATCAAGTGTAGTATCTGTTCTTATCAGTTTAATAGCTTCCTGAGTCTCTCATTAGTTAACGAGCTACAGAAAATCTTTGATATTTTTTCATTTTACATTTGTTTGCGAGTCAAGATTATAACCCTTAAATTATAATGATAATTTTACTAATTTTAAAAATCCTTGCAGTTGGAAATTTTTCTTTCCAAAAATATTTATTTTCATGGGATACTCCAACAATCAAAGTGGGAAGGAACTGGAACATTAGTCTTTTATTATTGAATATTCCATAATTATTGGTTGAATTAGTACTGTATCAGTGGTACCCCAGAATGATTTAGTAGAACTCTGTGGCTTGGAATTACTGATCACATAGCAGCTGGCACTGAGTGGCTGTGCAATAGGCCTAAAGTTCTTGGGTATTTTGCATGCATCCAAATAGAAGGTTAGGCCTGGAAGAGTCTATGGTGGCCTGCTCATTTAGGGACTAACTAACCCTGGAAATGTTGAGAAACAACCAAGGGAAAATGTGCTAAAACTCCCCAGAATTTGTAAAGTGCTTTGGTATATATGAACATATTAAGTCTGAATTCCTCAGCATCAGGAGGAGGCTAACTGGAATGAAGATGAACTGTGACTTAGAAGATTTCCTTTCCTTAAAGAAGATGTGGTATATACATATATATTGGAGTATTACGTGGCAATCAAAAAGAATGAAATCTTGCCATTTGCAACTATGTGGATGGAACTGGAGGGTATTATGTTAAGTGAAATTGGTCAGTCAAAGACAAATATCATATGACTTTATTTATGCATATGAGGAATTTAAGATACAAAACAGATGAAAATAAGGGAAGGGAAGCAAAAATAATATAAAAACAGGGAGGGGTCAAAACATAAGAGACTCTTAAATATAGAGAACAAATTGAGGGTTGCTGGAGGGGTTGTGGGAGGGGGGATGGGCTAAATGGGTAAGGGACATTAAGGAATCTATTCCTGAAATCATTGTTGCACCATGTACTAACTAACTTGGATGTAAATTAAAAAATAAATAAATTAAAACAAAACAAAACAAAAGAAAAAGAAAAAGAAAAAGTGTCCACACAAAAACTTCAAAAATAAATAAATAAATAGCGAGCAGATATTTTGAGGAAAAAAAAAAAAAATTCCTTTCTTTGTGGATGCCCAAGGCTTCCAAAGAGTTTTGGAGTTTTTTGGTGCCAAACATCCTCTAGTAGGAGGTAAGGGTTATAAACTTTCAAGAACATTTCACAACAAAGATAACCTCTTGGGAAACTGTTTAGCTCCATAAATCAATGATGAATAAATGAGACTCTGGTCACATATTTTCCCATGTTAGGCCATAAGAAATTTCTAAAATCCAAAAACCAAAATACTCAATTACTCTGTGTCCTTCAGAAAGTTAGAAAAATGCAGTCCAGCAGAACTTTCTGCAATGACATAAATGTTACATATGTGTACTTGTTCAATGAGGTAGCCATTTGCTACCTGTGGCTATTGGGTACTTGTAGTGTGGCCAATACAACTGAAAACCAAGTATTTTAATTTTAATTAATTTCAATAGCCACATATGGCTAGTGGGTATCATATTTGACATCGCAGAGCTAGAGGTAGGCCAAATAGATTTACTCTTCATAACATTGGTTCTTGACCAAATAGCCTATAACACAAGCACTTAAAACAAACACAGAAAAATTAGTAGAATGAACTCCAAAAACCATGTCTCCTTACATAAGATATTTTGTTTATAAACATACTCCTTTTCTTCAAGAGATCTCAATCAATAAAGAGGCTCCATTGAGAATTCCAAAGGCTTTTGATTAAAGTGGGTGACTACTGGGGAAAGTAAAGTCAATGCCAACAAGCACCAGTGAGCTGGCAGATCCCAGCCCTCCTGGAAATGTGACTTGGGCTTTCCATAAAGTGGTAATGAATAATTCTGTTTGGCACAAGCAGGGAGACTTTGTCCTTGCCAGCGAATGACTTCCTTTGGAATATTGTCAGGAGAGCTAGACAAGTGACACACAAGCCCTAAGGCAAGATTCAGGCAGTCGTTTCAGAGAGATGGGTTAAAACGTCATCATCAATCAAGGTCATATGTGGCTCAAGGCCATTTTGAAACTAAGCCAGGCATTAATGGTCTTAGCTTACCCATTAATACTTTAAGAAATCCCTACTGATTGCTCTCCCCCAGCCTATGGGCTTAGCTGTTTAAAAAACTGCAGAATGTTCCTGCTGGAAACACCTTGACCAGACCCTCATTTTATAGGTGAGGAAATGGAGTCATTTGTACTGAACAACTTCTTACATACAAAGGATGTTTAATGAGCTATGAGAGAGGCTAAAAAACATACAAATTTGAAATGTGAATGCAATCTCTAGAATTCAACTCACTCATTCATTCAGTCAGTGGTTCAAAAAATACTTATTCTTGATAACTGCATGCCAGGTCCTGTGCAAAATGCTAGGGATACAGAAGATAACAGGAAGATACAAAATATATGTTTTTGTGGTATTTCCCTTCATGTATTAGGTATACATTCTTTAAAGAGATCTCCAGCTTTTAATTCAGAGCTTTGAAAATATTGGATTTTCTAATTCCCGATATGAAAATGTTGCTTGTGTAATAAAGTTTTTACAAGCGGGCTATGCCCCTGAAAATCTGCAAATACTCAGCTGTAAGGGTGCTTCTCAATTGTTTTGCTAATGGAGGGAGTATGAGCCCCACTCACCCTCCAATCATTCACTAATGCTTGAGTGTATCCTGAAGGGCTGGGAAATGAGGTAAAACATCCAGAGAAATTATGTCAAGAAAAAATTGTCACAGAAAGACTTTCAGAGTGTTTAAAGCCAGTTTTAAACTGGTCTGGATAATGCACAGTCAGAACTATAAATACAGTATGGTAATGTGATGACACCCTAATAGAGGACAGTAGTTAGGGCTGTTAGCCACACCCACCACAGTATCCCAGATACAAGGTATTTACATTTGTATTTATACCAAATTATATTTGGGTTATATTTAGCGTTCCTGTCTTGTCTTTCTTTTACACATTCTCTGTCTCTCCCCTTTATTTTACTATTTTAGCTTGAAGAGCCCTCACAGCTGGTGTTGGGTTTCACCTTTGGCTTTTACCTCTTGCCTTATTTCATAAGAGCATGTGTGAGGGTTTGAGGACATCCCTAAATTCTTCTGAGGTGAAATGCTGTTGAGACCACACAAAGCTGTTTTCTTATCTTAGATAATAAGTATAATATTCTCAAGACCCGAGTGCTCTGGTAGTAAAATGGCATAAGCTCATGGGTTTCTGACACCGAGATGATTGGAGTAGGATATTAATATTAGGTTGAATTTTGTGAATTTGCCATTTTTATAAGTCAAAGTGGTCAAATAATGGCAGCTTCATATGTTTCAACCTACTATCTAGTGAGAATTTGCTGTGCCGCAGGCTGAAGGTTAGAACTTTCATTTGCTGTTTCACTACTTTTTATTTCATGAAGTTATTTCAGTATTTTGAAAAGTCACAATATCGCACACTTTTAAAATGCATACTAGTTGAGAAGCTGGAAAATATTTATTATAATTTTTCTCTTAGAATTCTTTCACCTTGTGTTAGAAATGCTAGCAACTGACACAAACACCAACCTAAATTAGGTGACTCTTTCTTGCAAAGAAAAAACAAACAAACAAAAAATACTTGTGGCTTACTTACTGTACCCTGGGGAAATTAAGTTACAGGCATTGTTTTCTAGACAGTCTTTTGCAGGACTACAGAGCATGGGGAAAATGAAAGTGAGAAAGAATGTGTCAAAAACTAATTTTACTGCTTTGTTTTTTAATACTCCTATAAACTAAAAAACAAAATTACTCTGATATTGATGAATGTATTAATGCTGCCTGAAAATATCCACCTGTTAACTCTATTTATAAACCTGCCACACACACTGTGTGTGGGGGATTTCTAAAAGAAAGTTTGGTTTCCTCTTCCTGTTCATCACTGTCAGTGTCTGAAAAAGCAACTTGTAATTTTTGTTGCCTGGGCCAACAAGGGAAACATTAAGTAGATATAAAAAGGCTCCATGAAAGTATTCTGGTTACATCTCCCTGTAAATTTCAGAACCACATTTACAATATAGTAATAGCTGTAGGAAGTGTGTAGAAAGATGATTAAGGAAATCAGCCAATGTTAATGTTGAATAGGCAAAAAAAAAAAAAAAAAAAAAAAAAAAAAAAAGATAAGCAAATGAGAGAGAGAGGAGAAGAAGAAGTTTGGGGTGACAGTGTACTTCTCCTCCACAAAGCAGAGTTTAAAGCAATCTAAATAAAAATCAACCCTTATCATTTTCAGAGATCTGGAGAGGCATGGATTTAATTGCTTTCTTCTGCATCTTCTAAGTTTCACGGTTCTCACTGACTGGAAATGGTCCTTTTTATCAAACTCCTTCCTTATAAAGCAGCTCAAGGCTTTCCCCATGGTTGGGCAGGTCAAATGGGAGGGATATTTTATGGATCTTATATTGGTCACCAGTGCCCACTGCCCTGGCACACCGTGAGAGCGTGTTGCTCTCCTCAGTCAACCACCGAAAGAAAGATCGCACAAGAGTCATGGTGAAATGCAGGCAGGGATGTCTACTTTTCATTTTCCTAACTAGGGAGCTGCTTCTTACATATCCTAAACATTATTGAAAGTTAAAGCTAGTTGTGTCAGAGAAATTTCAGAGAATATTTTTAGGACTGCAAGATATGTGTCAGGGTCTATCTTGCAGACAACTTGCCTATACATAAATTAGAATAGAATGAAATTGTTCTCTTAAGTTAACTTTTTAAAAAATACACACAGATAATTGGCCCTGCAGAGAATGACTGAATGATGGGCATCAGGTTGGTTTGAGCCTCACAGATTTTACAATGGAATAGATCTACAGATCTATATTTTAAATATACAGTTATAGTCCCAGTAAGAAAAACAATGAGAGTCAAAGCTCAACTTGAGTTAAGCTCAAGAGAGTCTACTCAGATAGGAGGGATATGCTGTCATATTTTCTCATTTCTAGTGTTGCTTGAGTCTACATGTGAGTGTCTGGGATCTTGAAGGCTAGGGAATTGTTAATACGCTTAAAGAATATGAGAGGAATATCTCAGTTTCAAATTAAAAGAGAAATTCTTCCTATAAAACAGATCATCTGACATCAGTTTTCTCCCCAGAGACCAATTACTTCATGGAATTCTAGAGCTGAAATAATAATGTAATGGGCTAGTCATCTATACATAATAAACAAATCATGGCTAATCCTCATAATAAGCTGGAAGGTGACCCCATTTTACAGATTAAAAAGCTCAAATTCAGTGAGTTTAAGATATTTTACCATGTTCACATGGCTTACTAAGGAGTGAAAAGGGGATCTGAGCTTTCATCTGAAGGCTTCACATCTCATGCTATTTTTACTGTGCCACGCTGCCCCAGGTGGATAGGACTTAGAGGTCACTTGGTCCACTTCTCATATTGAATGCAGGAATTCCACAAAACCAACTCTGCTTAAATTCCTTGTGTGTGTGTCAGCTTTGTGTTTGTGTATGTATGGGTGTGGAGGGGGGGAGGAGGGACCTCTGAGTTTTTGATTGGACTCCATGCTAGCAAGGTATCTTGTAGTTTAGATGAAATCTCACCACCTTTAACATATAGATCCTATGTTTGCCTATAATGCTACAACAGGCTTTAAATAAAAAAATGTATTAATTAGGGTCTTACCCTGCTATAGAGTACATTATAATACTTTAACTTTTTTAACTAGAGAAAGTTAAATTGGTAAAACCTTCACAGACAACAAAATTCGAAAGTTATGAAAAGGGTTATAGTGAAGATCTTCTATCTCCTATCCCCTCGTTTGCCAATTTCTTTTGGTGGAACCAACCAATGTCATCACCCAGAGATTCTTATATATGTACAGTATACACATTTCATCTTTTGTTATAGAAGTAATAACATAATACGCATCATATACACAGTGGTGTGCAACCTCATTTTTTCATTTAGCAACACATTTTGGAAACTATTTGCTATCATTACATAAAAGCCTTCCTCGTTTTTTTGTTTTGTTTTTTAGCAGCTTCACAGCATTTTACTGTATGGATTGCCATAAAATACTTAATTAGTCTCCTACCAATGGGAATTTAGATTATTGTAATCTTTTGCTATTACAAATAATGAGATAATGAGTAATTTCAGAAATATATCATTTCACAGGTGTGCAATGATCTCTGCAGGGTAAATTCCTCGAAGTGAAGCTGCTAGGTCAAAAAACACAAGTACTTGTAATTTTGATAAATATTGCCTACTGACCCTACATTGAAATTACACCATTAAAAGCCCTAGAAAGAAATAAGGAAGACCTATACAGAAGAAAAATTGAAATATTGCTAAAAACTAGACACAAAAAAGACTAGAATGTTTCATCTATGTAATCTTCCTAAAATAAGGACAGATGAACATGTTGGATGACACCATGGGGCACAGTCAACAAGATCCAGGTGGTAGGAAACTCCACAGGACAACTTCAGTTTCAACAAATAAAATGCAGGAATAAAGGCCAGTGAGAGTTGGGGAGGCAGGAAGCCAGTGGCTTCAAAGAGTCTCGAGAGACATAGCCACAGGTTGCTATGCCTGACCTTTATTTGGATGCTGGGTGAAACAAGCAAACTTTAAAAATCACGTATGGTATTATGAGACAATGTGGGAAATGACTAGGATCAATGGAAATGGACATCTTCTCCATAGATAGGAATATTCAATACCATAAAGATTTCAGTTCTCCCTACACTACTGTATGCATTTAGTGTAATTTCAGTAAAAATAGCAACCTTTAAAAATTAGACAAGCCATTCTAAAATTCACATAGAAAAAACTAAGCAAGAATAGCAAAAGAAAAAAAATTCTGGGGGAAAAATAATACCGATGAAATACTAAAATGCATTTAAAAACTGTAATAATTAGAAGAGGGTGGTGAGAAATATAATTTGGTATATGATAAAACTTGGCATGTCCAATTGGTGGGGTAGGAGATTATTGAGTACATGCTAAGAACAGAATATCCATATATTAAAAAATAAAGAAGATGAGTACTTTGTACTTTAAATTAAAATAAATTTCAGATGGGTCAAACTTTAAAAGTGAAAATTGAAGCTTTAAAATTCCAGGGAGAAATCCTGGGAACATAGAAATGACCCAGGAGCCATTAAAGAAATGATTAATATGACTATAGGGAAAATTAAAAAATCTGTACAGCAAAAACCACAGAGTGAAGTCAAAGGGAAGTGACAAACTGAAAAATCTTAAATTACAGATAAAAAGATAATTTTCCTACCTTATACAAGACTTCTATAAATCTAGAAAATCAACAAAAATCCTATAGAAAATTAGGCAAAGGACATGAATAGATCTTTCACTAAAATGATACTTAAAAAGCTCTTAACCACATAATAATATGGTCAAACTTTTTGATAATTATTAAAACTACACTGAGGTACCATAAGTTACATATCAGAATGATGAAAGTAATATTAAGGCCTAAATTCTTAGTTATTTAAGAATGACTCTAAGGCCATCTGACTTGTAGAAAAAAAATGACTGGGGCAAAAAAGCAATAACGTCTTAGAAGTTATAGAACATTCCTGTAATCTTTAGGCTTGTGTTATGGTTCTAACTTATGCAAAGGTCACAACATCAGATGATCTCTCTAATCCAGAATGTAATGGAAAAACTAGAACAAATAAAATCTTTGTTTTAAAAAATAGTCAAAAATAAAAATCCATAAAGATACACATTTTGTTTTGTTTTGTTTTTAAATTTTTTTTTAACGTTTATTTATTTTTGAGACAGAGAGAGACAGAGCATGAACGGGGGAGGGTCAGAGAGAGAGGGAGACACAGAATCTGAAACAGGCTCCAGGCTCTGAGCAGTCAGCACAGAGCCCAACGCGGGGCTCGAACCCACATACCGCCAGATCGTGACCTGAGCCAAAGTCAGACGCCCAACCGACTGAGCCACCCAGGCGCCCCAAGATACACATTTTGTATTAAAACTTGTACACTTGACTCAGAGGGGCATACCGTGGACCCTACTTCAGAATATTTACTTTTATTTTATATACAGTCCCAACATAAATTTTTGTTTTCATTTGGTTTCCCATCTTTAGCAATTACAAGAAAGAAAAAAAAAAAAAAAAAGAGGGAGAGAGAAAGGTTGCTGGAGACAGGCATACTGACTTTAGGTAGAAGCCACAAAAAACGTTGGTCTACAGCAAATGAAAAACTATGTAGATCTGATATAAAGACTTAAAGCCTAGGACGACTTACTATAGGCGCATTTCCTATGAGAATCATGGTATTACTGCAGCATCCAGTGTTAGATATTCATGAGGATGCCCTTCAGCCGTCTCAAAAATAATTCTTACTCTGCTCAGGACATATGGAAGGATGCATATAATATATGTTAGATAAACTACCCATAAGCCATTGGAAACAAAATATTGGGATATTTACCAAGATATGTTTCATTTGTCTAGAAAACTCAATTGTGCAAATTCCTCCTTGGACACAACTAAGTGTGATCACTCTAGTTTAAAAGACAAATAATAAATTGTCACTGGTATGCTTTTGTGCTTTTGTTTTTTACCCACAAGTCAGCTTTTCCAAGCTTCCATAATTCTGAATTGAATAATACCTAACTTACCTTGTAATTACTTAAGGAATAGTTTTGTGGGTTTATGACCTTACTGCAGAACATGTCATATTTCAAAATTACTTGCCTTAATGTAATTATGTTAATGAAGTGAGATTATGTTCATATTTGAATCTGCATGGCTTCATAATGGCAGCAGTCGGCATCATCTGTTGACAGCTCTCCTCAGTGTCTGAGGCAGGGAGGCTCTCTGGTCAATTTTCTTTTTGGTTGTGGTTTTCTTTGATGTTCTTCACTTTTTAGCAATGAACACGGGTGGCATTTTAAAACTCAATTTTTTGACGATGAAGTTACTAGGCAACAAAAGGTGTCCTCAGAGAGGTGAGTTACTTTAAGATTGAGAATCTAGTATGATTAGATAGTGTGTGTGTAGCCTCTAAGGATCATTAATATCATTAATGTGAGGCAAAAGTCCCAGACTAAATGGCTTCTTGGGAAGTGTAATTTATTCAGAATGACATGACTTTAAAATGTTTTTATAACCCAATATTTAAAAAAAGGATAATTAAACTATTTCTCTAAATCAGCACTTCTCAGTGTGTGGTCCGGGGACTTCTACCATCATAATTTCCTAGGACATGATGAAAACACAGGGTAGGGGCCACATCACCAACCACTTGAATCAGAAATTCTAGACCCGGGCCCTAGTATTTTTAAGAGATCTGTCAGGGGATTGTTTGATGTACTCAAGGGTAGATACCAACTAGGATATACCTGTAGGTAGGACTGAGGTAAAAACAATGCAATGGTGGTGTGAGAGAACAGGGGAGGAGGAAATAGTGAGTGCTAATTAAAACGAGGCACTTCACAAACCAGCTCATTTATTCCTTTACAGTGTGGTGGGCTGTGATGTTTACATTTGTTTCTAGGATGATGGCTGAATGTTGACCTGTTCCCCAGATTGTAAGCTCGATGAGGACACAATCACATATGTCTCGCTCAGGACTATCTGGGCCTAGAGCATGGCTTGGCCTGTCTGACCTCCATATATGCTGAATGAATGATTTACGTATATTACCTGCATTCACGGATGAACAAATTGAAACTTGGAGAGGGTAGGTAGCCTAAGACCACCCAGTTGGTAGTGAGCAGAGACTCAGGGCTGGTACCAGAGCCCAGGCTGCTTTCCCTAGACAGCCCGCCTTGTCATAAGGCATTCGTAAATATCCTGGGCATGGGGGGGGGGGGGGGGGGACCACTCAGCAAAAGGGAGTAAGAGAGAGAGAGGGTGACAAGGAGTATTGCAGTTTGAAGGAAAAAGATTAGGCAGGTTTCCCTGAGTAGGTGATTTCTGGACATGGGCTTTAAGGAAGAGCCATGCCCCTGATAACTGGAGTCCGAGGCCAGGGATTATTAGCAAGAGCCTGAAGAAGGAGTGTGTCTTTAGTTCCAACATCAGCCAACCCTGACGGAATAGAGAGAGCGAAGCGGAGAGTGGGTGAAAGTCTAATCAGAGTGGGGAGGAATGCAAAAAGACAGCCCCTTTGAAGAACAGAGAAATCTGGCAGTAGCTGGATGGAGACCACAGTCGGGAGAGGGTCTTCTTTGTTTGCTTGTTTGAGGTACCAAACAGGACACTTGTCTCCTAGTAGCCATGCACTGAGAGAAGGGGGATTGATGATTCAGGAGAGGGCATTTCAGGAGTTAGGTATTGTGAGGAGAGAGGATGAGAACCTGTGCACAGGAAGGGGCACATAGAAGCACCAGATAAATCATCTATAGATACAGGAGAAAAGGCAAAGTACGTGGGTACAGATGCTTTCAGGTGTGGAGCTTTGGTAGCAGGAGACTTTGAATTTTTTTTTTTTTTAAGTTTATTTACTTAGAGAGACAGAGAGAGAGAGAGAGAGCACATGAGAGAGAAAGAGGGGGAATGCAGAGAGAGAGGGAGAGAGAATCCCAAGCAGACGCTACAATGTCAGCACAGAGCCTGACACAGGATGAGATCCCACAAACCGTGAGTTCAAGACCCGCGCAGAGATCAAGAGTGAGATGCATAACGGACTGAGCCACCCAGGTGCTCAGACTGTGAAAGTTTTTTGAATGGATTCCCTTTTCTCCACGAAATAGGATGCAAGGTCATTAGCTAAGAACAAGCCAGGGAGCAGGTGCCAGAGAACCTGCCTTCAGTACATTTTTCACTGCATTTACTCGTGTGTAAGCACTGTACTTGGTAGATCTGCTTAAACATATGGAAATATCTTACGCACATACTCTTGCCAAAGCAGTGTTACTCATCTTTGGTTAGAATTAGCTTGGAAAGTAAACCGTGCAAGTAATGAATTTTGAAAAATAAATTAATACAGATTGAAAACCTTCTTCTCTGCTCCCACTTGTACTGTAAATTTATTCTCTCAAAATTATTTCGTGTTCTGAATGTCATTGAGGAATTTAGTAGATTGCTAAGCTGCACCCCAGAAGTGGGTTTCCAACCGTAATTTAATTGGAAGGGTTGTAACTAACTTTCACCATATGGGACTGCCAGATGTAATCAATGCAATATAAGTTTGAAGAAAACATTATTGAGTGTGTCTAAGCACATTTTATAAGCAATGAAAGCTATCATTTATGCAACAGAAATCACTCTAATGTCTTATGAAATTAGGGCATCAGTAGAATGCATAACTGTTAGAGGGTTAATGTAGATCAAGTAATTTTGGCTGAAAGCACACTATTTAAAGACAAACATAAGTCAGATAATACAGGTACTACTCACCACTCCTCCAATCTACCAAGTCAACTAATTTATAAGGCTAGCATGGCCTAAAGTTTTTATACTAATACAAATGATGATACAGGTGGAAGCTGATTCAGCTGGGAACTTAATTTCTTTTTTTTTTTAATGGAGAATCTGGGCAAATTCCTCCCCATTAAGTAGAGGCCCACAAAGATTTTAATCTGGGGCCAAGATATGGTTTAACAAACTGAAAGTGCCACCACTGAACTTGTAGCTTATTATTTGGACTCTTCAAGACTTAAAGGTGTTGCAACCCTTGGGGCACCTGGGCGGCTGAGTTGGTTGAGCGTCTGACTTTGGCTCAGGTCATGATCTCATGTTCGTTGAGTTTGATCCCCAGGCAGGGCTCTCTGCTGTCAGCACACAACCTCCTCCAGACCCTCCCTGCCCCTCCCTGCCTTTCTCCCTGCCCCTCCCTGGCTTTCATTCTCTCTCTCAAAAATGAAATAAACATTAAAAGAAAAAAAAAGGTGTTGCAACTCAGTGGCTAATCGTACAATGAATAAACTTATAACAAAACTGTGATCCCAAAAGTCTATTGTTCGCATATCTGAAGGCAGGCTTAGAACAAAAATATCACACCTGAGTAAACCATTTAGGCAGCATTGTTTTCTCCCCCTCCAGGTTAGGCTGAAGAGGGCTCTTGCACAACCAAAGAGTTCATCTGCACTAATTGTGTATCAGGAGTAACTATTGTACTAGCATTAAATCTTGCTCAAATACAGATACGTGTATCCCATATGCTACTAAAACAATGGCATTCCAAAGCTAAGGATTCAAGACTACCCACATTCAGAGAATAATCATCTGGTCTTATTCTCCCTGGACTTGGCCACTGTTATTTGCAGAATTGTTATGAATAAAACTTAAGAGTTAACACCTTAAATCATCCTGATGTTGAACTCGTCCCCTGCACAGGCTGATAAAAACACATGTGTGAAACCAACAAAGGAAAGGCAAATTCAGATCCTTTGAACTGTGTAATCTTTGGTCAGATTAGATAAATTCAGAAGAGATGTTCCATTTCAATAATCCATAGATTTTAAGCAGATTAAGGATTATGAAGTAGTCAAGATCACACCTGAGCATATAAGCGTACACACACACACACGTGTGCACACGCACACACACACCACACCTGCACTATTTGGAGCAAGGCTACCAGAACTGAAGAATCTCCTGCTGCCAGCTTATGAATTTGAGCTGAGGCAGTATGTTCAACCCAGGGGCACAGTGTGGGAGGATTGGAGGCTGGCTTCTTCTCTGGCCGGTTGCCTTCCACCGCCCTGGTGCCAGGACAAGTTGTGATGAGTTCCGAAGCCAGGTTGGAGCATCTTCTCTTGACTTCAGTTATCTAGCTGGTGGCTGGCCCTTCTCCTACCAGAACCATTATGACTTTAGTAAGATATGATTGATGGCACCACAAAGAGGAAATGATGAGGCTAGCCAGCTGGACCACAGAGATATTCGGGCAGCAAGATTAATTTAAGCTTGCCAGTTGAAGCAGGATGTAAGTAGATTCTAAAACAATTCCCAGAGCACAGTTAATATGAAGAAAATAAAGTTTACTTTTAAACAGTCTGTAAGTGGCCTTTCACTGGTGGATGTGCACTGAATGTTTGCAGAGAAGTAATAAACAGGACCTCAAGGATGCTGGACTTCAAGGCCAATTCTGTTGTCCTTGCTGCGATATTTGGCGGCTGAGTTACTACTGTTCCTGCTTAGAATGCTATTCCTAGCCCTTTTCACCTGGTTAACTTCCATTTCTCTTTCATAACTCACTGCAATGAAGTCAGCCCCCAAAAGTTATTTACACATTTGTATGTATGGTTCTCAGTGCAGTGTTTTGACTGGAAGATTCTAAACAAATGTTTGTCGAATGAAAGACGGTAATAGAGAAATAGCTACATTTATGGAATATGAATAAAAAGAAACTGGATGGAGCGTGAGAAGACTTGAACTTGAGTTCTAACTCCACCACTCACTAAGCAGCAAATCTTTTACTCTCGATGTTTCCAAGTGTATTAAGTGGGAATACTAATGCCTTCTCCATCTTCTTTGTTAAGCAGTTATGAGAACAAAGGGGCTATAGTGAGAAAAACTGGATCTAACAGAACACCTGGCTCCATAATGGGTAGCCTTGGGCAAATCACTGAAATGGGTGGCATGTATTTCCTATGTCAAGTGTGGATCAAAAAACTTCCCTATCTTAGGCTTCTTTTATAAAGGGACATTCAAATACCAGAAAGTGTTGTGGCCTTTTTAAAATTTATTTTTTAATGTATTTTTTTAAATGTTTACTCATTTTTCAGAGACAGAGAGAGAGCACAAGCAGGGGAGAAGCAGAGAGAGAGGGAGACACAGAATATGAAGCAGACTCCAGGCTCTGAGCTGTCAGTCAGCACAGAGCCTGATATGGGGCTCAAACTCACTGACCGTGAGATCATGACCTGAGCTGAAGTTGGACTCTTAGCTGACTGAGCCATCCAGATGCCTCTTTAAAATTTATGTTTAAAAATATTTTTTAATTTTGAAATAATTTTAGACTTACCAAAGACATTGGAAAAAAAAGAGTTCCCATGTACCCTTTACCTACTTTCCCCGGATGTTACCATCTTACTTATAACTGATGCACGATCACCAAAACCAGGACAATAACTTTGATATGTTACTTTTAGCTGATGTATAGACCTTATTCCAACTTTTTCCCAATTATTCCACTAATCTTCCCAGTCCTGGATTCTATCCAGGGTTTCACACTGCATTTAGCTGTCATGTCTCCTTTGTCTCCTTCAGTTTTTCAAATGTATCTTATGGGTAGATATAGTAAGACTGCAAATATCCTATTTCTCATCATGTTTTTTGGCCACTAATTTTAATATCCACCGATTATCCTTATCTGCTACAATTAACACAGTGTTTGCCAAATGGTGGTTTTTCTACTTCCATTATTCTTTGTACATTCATTCCTTAATAGGAATTCTACTGCAAGAAAGAGCTATCCCTTTTCTCTCATTTACTTATTTATCCAAATTATTTATTTGTATCAGTATGGATCCATAGGTATTTATTTTATTCCATGGGTTATACAGTCCATTACTATCAGTACTGATTTGCTTTTCAAATTGTCCTAGATGTGCTATGGCCTTTTTTGATGGTTCAACTCACACAAATCAATGCCTTGCCGAAAATCAATCTACCCCAAGAAACGCCTGTTTGGAGATGTGGCATATGAGAAAAAATTAAAATGTATAGCTGTAAAAAAATGTCTGGAGTATCAAGGACACAGTGACCCAGACACCAGCAGTTCCAAAAATGAAGACAAAAGACCTATAAGGATATAGAAGTTCAGGGTACTGAATACCCTTTACATTTATACTCTGGCTGGAGATTTACCCATCTGGCAATTGGTAAGGGTGTTTAGGGACATTTATATCCCTCATTCATCTGAATATACAGAGGCTGGAAAGAAGTATTACTTAGGAGTGTCTGGGTGGTTCAGTCGGTTAGGCATCTGACTCGGTTTCAGCTCAGGTCACGATCTCATGGTTTCATGAGTTGAAGCCCTGCATCGGGCTCCGTGCTGACAGTGCAGAGCCTGCTTGGGATTCTCTCCCTCCTCTCTCTCTGCCCCTCCCCACTCATGCTGTCTCTCTCTCAAAAATAAATAAACTTAAAAAAATTTAATTAAAAGTTCAATAGCTATATCTTATGGTGTGTGTGTGTGTGTGTGTGAGAGAGAGAGAGAGAGAGAGAGAGATTGATTATAATCTATTTAGACTACTCTAATGAGAACTTTTTGAAAACAGCTAAAGCCAACCTTGAGTATGATTTATATAACATAAATCGCTGTGCAACAGACAGGTGAATGTTCATAAAATCAATTACTAATTCATCACACAGACTTATACTTTGAATGTTTAATATGTTCCTAACACTATGCAAACACCATGGATATAAGCAACAATTAAATACTGTCTTCAGTGACCTTGAGTTCAGTGGAACTGAGGTCCTTTCAAAAAGCTGAAATGTTCCAGGTGGTCATAGAAAAAGCTTTTGGCTTCATTAGTAAAATGGGAGGGTTGGTCTTTGATCTTTAAGATTCTTTTCAGCATTAAATTCATTTGATACTGTGATTCACTAACTTGATTATTTAAAAATTGCGGTTTAATGTGCCTTTCTCTCAAAATATCCTAATCAGTAATAGATGCACTTTTCTATTTAATAAATCCTTTGTAGCTGTTTAAATACCTACTGAATCTCACAGAGCTGATCCCCTATGGGTGGAAAACCTCATTTACATACAGTCCCCGACTCTATTTTTCACACACAGGCTTAGATTTGTGACATAATGAAGAGTCAGCGGAGACTCAGAATACATTATTTTTTTTTTCAACGTTTTTATTTATTTTTGGGACAGAGAGAGACAGAGCATGAACGGGGGAGGGGCAGAGAGAGAGGGAGACACAGAATCGGAAACAGGCTCCAGGCTCCGAGCCGTCAGCCCAGAGCCTGACGCGGGGCTCGAACTCACGGACCGCGAGATCGTGACCTGGCTGAAGTCGGACGCTTAACCGACTGCGCCACCCAGGCGCCCCAGAATACATTATTTTTAAAGTCAGAGGCAGACAGTTAGTTGCATATTGTGGTTACTTAGTTTTCTTCTTTTGATTAATGGAAATCAAATAGCTAATCTAAATAATTATAGTGGAAGACTAGAAATTGCTTCCATGGCTATGACTGCCATATTAATTTGGGGCATTTGCTTATCTATCTCTTCCCAAATCAGAAAGATGCCTTATCTTATGACTGATGACCAGATACACTTATTTCGATGTTTAATTTAAAAAACATTAGAGGGGCATCTGGGTGGCTCAGTTGGTTAAGCATCCGACTTTGGCTCAGGTCATTGATCTCACAGTTCATGGGTTCAAGCCCCACATTGGACTCTGTGCTGACAGCTCAGAGCCTGGAGACTGCTTTGGATTCTGTGCCTTTCTCGCTGCCTCTCCCCTGCTCAGGCTCTGTCTCTCACTCTCATACAAATAAATAAACATGAAAAAAAATTTCAAAAAACAGCAACACCTACTTCCTTTAATAGCTAATAATAATAGCTGGTACTACAATCTCAGAGGTTACAGAACAGAAAAGTAAAAAAACAGATAAAGACCAAGATATTTTCTAAAAAGTCACTTATGCCATCTCGAATTCACATTTTGTATTTATAATTTCAAATATGAACAGTGATATTGGTGTGCATTGTACAAGGTTCCAGTGCTAACCACAGGCTTCTCATAGTCCCTCTCTGCCAACATCTTAAACTAAAATAACAGCTCTTTCTACAAAGCATAGCAATATCACAACAAGCGCATTTGAAGGAATCTAAGGCTGTCATCTAATTTTTTTAAAACAAGAACTTGGGGCGCCTGGGTGGCTCAGTCGGTTAAGCGTCCGACTTCGGCTCAGGTCAGGATCTCTCGGTCCGTGAGTTCGAGCCCCGCGTCAGGCTCTGGGCTGATGGCTCAGAGCCTGGAGCCTGTTTCGGATTCTGTGTCTCCCTCTCTCTCTGTCCCTCCCCCGTTCATGCTCTGTCTCTCTCTGCCTCAAAAATAAATAAACGTTAAAAAAAAAAAACAAAATTAAAAAAAAAAAACAAAAACAAGAACTTATGTTCACATGTAAATTGATTTTAAAATATTGAATCTACCAGAGTCCTTGGTTACTTGTCTACTCCAAGACAGAGGTGAAGATGTGCTGTAGATAAAAAAAATCTTAACTGCCTCTAAAAGGAGTTCAGCTTAGAGACATCCTCACAATGCCACATTCTTTCTTTCAGTGTCTTAATTAGGAAGTGCTTCCAAACTACTGTCCTGAAATATACCTCGGATTAGAATGTATCATTTTCCCCTTTACAGATACACTTACGACATGTGGATATGTGTGTGTGGGGGGGGGGGGTGCTATATGTGTAATGCTCATAGTGAGAGGTATGACCTAGTAACCTGTTAGACTTGGAAGATTAAAGTAAAAGTGGATGGAGGATTAGATTTGCTGATGGCATGTATTTTGAAAATATCAGCTCAGACAACAGAATGGCTCATTGTGCAGCCTGAGGCTACAGGGAAGTTATCAAAGATGTTTGTGGACCGCAGGAAAGGAAGAAAAGAAGTAACTCAGGAAGGCCAACTAAGTCAAGTGGTCAGTCACAGGGAAAGAAAACATGCTAGGGGGCATCTAGGAAGCACACAACTACTGGGGCCTGGGGGTGGAGGCTGGGGACAGGACAAGGTCAGTTTAACCTTGAAGTCCATGGGTGGGCATGCACACAAGCAATGAAAGACTGAGAAATTCTAAAGTGGAAGGAAATGAAAGGATTTAGCTCTTCAAATCTGGGAGCACTATAGAGCAGCAGCAGGAAAATGACAGATGCTACAGCTTGTTCCAACTAAGCCAAATCATGAGGGTATGTTCAATTAACTTTGCTTCTCTATATAGAGGATAGCTTACCAGAAGTAGTTTGACTTCTAATGGGTTAATCTGGTTAGGGACACTCCCAGTGTGTCCCAAAGATGTGTAAATTCAGTTTTGCACTGTGGATTTTCTTTGTTTTAATTTTTATTTTTTAATGTTTATTTAGTTTTGAGAGACAGAGAGAGACAGAGCATGGGTGGGGTGAGGGGCAGAGACAGAGGGAGACACAGAATCCAAAGCAAGCTCCAGGCTCTGCGCTGTCAGCACAGAGCCCAACACGGGGCTTGAACCCACAAACCGTGAAATCATGACCTGAGCCGAAGTCGGATGCATAACCAACTGAGCCACCCAGGCGTCCCTGAACTGTGGATTTTCTTAAAGCCAGGTCATAAACCTTAATGTTATTCTACGTTGACACTTAAAATATTCCAATTTGAACAGCCTCCATATAGTATGGAAAGAACAGATTTATGCTAGAAACTGCAACTTATGAAAATATATGCTTCACAGAAGTAGGGCACTTTGAATTGGTTAAATATTTCAATTGCATAAATAATCCAAATGCTTGTAAACATTTTACAATTACAGACCAGTAGAGGGCCTTAAGAGGCACTTCCATCTATTCCAACTGGTGAAGTTGTGTCTCCGTAGCCGGGAGTCCGGCCGGGATGTGTGGTTCGTTGGTTGATGAATTCCCACTGTCCCAATTTCTGGGATTTGTGGACATCCTGTGGTGATTCTAACCTTCATCCCTCTCTCTTGCCTGGATTTCATGCCTAATTAACTGATATAAAAATGATTGCAGAGCTCACAAATGCTTAAACTGACATAAAACAAAGGTAAATGTGGCATAACGGAGTCTCTTCCGATCACTGTCATTGAAAGTATAAATAGTTCCCTTGAAAAAGGAGCTTTAAGGTTAATACATGATTTCCGAGAGAAAGAAATCTACTCTCCTGCCCTCCTACCCTCCCTCCCTTTTTAAAAGTTATGGGTTAGCAACTGTCTTTAGAATTAAATCCAAGGTAATAGACCCAGAGGCATGCTCTATCAAGCACACATTCTGGTATTTCTCTCCAACAGAAAGACAGTAGCACCACTATATAATCATTGCCATTCCATATAGATGTGGTTCCACACATATGCAGTTACACACGCGTATGCGCACGCACACACACACACTTGACTAACAACATAAACAGTCTTCTGACATACAGCCCTCATTTATCAGATATTATTCCAGTGACGTTGGTTCTAGGCAGGTGTTTCTTAATCTTTGCTTCAGCACATCTGAGGAATGGAATATATTCAAGAATAGCCAGTCTGTAATAGGCAACGGAGGTGAGGAGAGTGAAGTTTAGGTAGTTTGAAAAAAGCCTCGGAGGGTATTCTAATGCACCCACCTCACTGCCCCTCATTCTCAATCTTCACGTCATGAGAAAAGAACTTTGCAAAAGAGGAAACAGTTCATTCATTGAATCAATATTTATTAATTTTTACCAAGCACTTTTCTAGGTGTTGGGGATACAATAGTGAACAAAATAGACAAAGTATCTGCTTTCAGAAACTTACAATTTAGGAGCTCAGAATAGTTGTGTAAACTCACACTAAATGAAGATGAGATCTGGGAACAACCCATGCCGTATACCGTATTTCCAGAGGACTCTCCTATCACAACCTCGTCTGAACAATCTGGTTTTCTTCAAGCACAAACATCCAAAATAGACCGTTTTTCACTTTAAGCAGGTAGCATCTACTACGTTCTGGGCCCTCACAGTGGTAAGCAGAGCAGACAAGGGCCCTGTCTCACGGAGTTTACACCAAACAAATATATGTGCAAATATCTAATTGCAAACTGTCTTAAGTGCAATGAATAAAACATAATGTGCTATATGAAAGATTCATGGGGGCCCACTTCATATTGGAGAGGGGATCAGGGGAGGCCTCGCTGGGCAAGGATCACTTAGGCTGAGGACTGAAGGATAAGTAAGAGTTAAAGAGAGAAGCAGTATTACAGACAGAGGGAAAATATGAAAGCCTGAGGGCAGGAAAGAGCTTTGTGACTGTGAAGAATTAAAAGAAATCAGTGAACAAAAGGGAAAGAGGGGGCCGGCCTTAGTAGGCAGGGGCCAGATCATATAGGGCCCTGTTGGCAGCAAGGAAGCTGTATTTTCTCCTCAATGTAGAACCATTTAAGAAGCTGATATTTACAGAATAGATTATAGGGAGCACAGAGTAGAAGCCTAAGGACAAATTGAGTGGTTATTACAACAATGAATAGGTGAATCTGGGTGAAAGGAGATAGTAGCTGCATTGATGTAGGTAGAAAAGGAGCAGACAGATTCTGGACATTCTTATTAAGAGGGAGACTGGATAGGACATAGGTAACAGAAAGGAAGAATGACTACCAGGTTCTCCTAGACCACCTGGGTGGGTGAAGGTGCCCTTCTCCAGATGGAGAAGTTTGGATCAAAAACAGAGAGGGGTAAGAGAAGGTCATCAGGAATTTTGCTTTGGATAGATAAATCTGAAATACCCTCATGACATCCACTTTGGGAGTTAAGGAAGCTGTTAAATAAATAAGGTTAGAGTTCAGAGTACAGGTCAGGGACAGAGATATATTTGGGAATTGTCAGCACAGTTAAGACTATCAAAATGGATGAGATTTCCTGAGGAGTGTCGGGGAGATGGCCTATGGCCAAGCTCTGGGAAATTCTAATACATGTAAGGCGTGGGAGGATAAAGGGAGAAAATGATCATCCATGTGGGCCTGGCAGAAAAAAAGGGACACAAGGCATGTTTATTACTCACCCAGAAACAAAATTATATTTCAGTTTCTGTTGAAAAACACTTTCCCAGTTTGGAACAATACTATGTAGGTAGGCTGGCAGAGCCGCTGAATTCATTTGAATCATGTGAAGTGCCTCTGTCTCTGTCTCTGTCTCTGTCTCTGTCTCTCTCTTTTTTTTTTTTTTTTTTCTGGTAGGTCAAAAAGAGTCAAATCTTGGCAATTTCATGAAGTTCAGCCTAGTACAAACACAATTTAGAACAAAATTTAAATCATGGGACAGGATACGGTACTAAAATGTTGCCCTTTCACATATGAAAAGTAATCTTTTGTTAACATTAGAGGCTCCTCTATTACCTTATATATGCTAAAGGTATTAAAACAAATCACACACACTAATGCTACATACCCTTTACCAATTAGTTCTACACTGACAATCAAGTTGACAGCCCGAAAATGCCATTGACAACCTATCACCATATTCTGACTGTTGATAACCCCAGTAATACCATTTCCTGGTAAGCACATTCAGCAGGAAAAGCACTTGCAATTTCACACATCTCCAATTTTCTGTCTGGCTTAAGCAAAATCTCTTCACTGAGTTGTCAAGACATGTGCCCTTCTCACAACGATGCTTTTTTTTTTTTTTTTTTTTTTTTTTTTTTTTTTTTTTTAGACCTCTTCTCTTTTCATAACGTTTCTTTTTTTTTTTTTTTTTTTTTTTTTTAGTTTTATATTTTTCCTCCCATTTGTATCACTGAGACGGCTTATGTCATTGAATTCTTTTTAATTTGTCTATACATACAAATTAAATAGTCAACAATTAAACAGTTTATTAAAAGTAAACAGGCTCTGAGTAGGGCATAAGGGCCTAACAAATAAAGTGACTTTCAGAGCAACAAATTTGGCTGAGTTGTGAAGCTTACTTCCTGGGTTCTAAGGTTTGCTGTTTTGGTAGGAATTCTGGATCCATTTGATAAATGAGATCTTCCTGTTAAAGGTTTTCATTTACAAGTTATTCTAAAGGGGAAAAAGAAGAAAACGTTTCTTAAAATATCAGCTGGTGTACTATTGAACAATACATACAGTGAAATAAACTTGTGGTTTTAAGTTGTCAGCCTTACAATCAAGGGCTTGTCTTCACTTGTATCAAGACAGCAATTACTCTGGTTTGTCAAATATGGTTACTGATTCTCAGCCATGGATTATTCATGCTAGTTAGCTAGCTGAACATTATGTTTCTATGAGGGTAAAATACGTAATTATTATGTTTTATGGCACTTAAGAATCAGATAGCAAACCAAAAACTAAAATTTTCCAATTAGGGTGACATAAAATGAAGGTGATATGAGCATAAACTAGAGCAACAACAAAAATTTCAAGACCGAAAAGAGAGGAAATGAGACAGTATTTTAATTAAAGTTGACTTCTTCACTCTAAAAGCTAAAGGAAATTTTTACATAGTGATGTATCAACGTCTCAGTAAGCCATTACTTATAATATGAACCAAACTGAACGCAGATGAATAAATACAATCCCTTTAAGACAAACAGATTTAAATGCTTCCGTAGATTCATAATTGTTACTATTTCCTTTTTAAAATTTTTTTTTAATGTTTATTTATTTCTGAGGCAGAGAGAGACGAGCATGAGTGGGGGAGGGGCAGAGAGACAGGGAGACACAGAATCCGAAGCAGGCTCCAGGCTCCAAGCTGTCAGCACAGAGCCCGACACGGGGCTCGAACCCACAGTGAGATCACGACTGGAGCCAAAGTCGGTCGCTCAACTGACTTGGCCACCCAGGCGCCCCAATTGTTACTCTTTCTTTTAGGTTTCTAAACTCATATTTTAACGTGGTAAAAAAAGATATTAAGAATCTTCCGTTGTAACCTTTTTTAAGTATATACAATTATTACTTTTTGAACTACAATTATTCTCTTATTGCTTGGACTCACAACCTTCATAGTCACTCTTCCTTAACCTCACTTCCCTAACCTTAACCATTTCCCTAACCTCATGCCAGGGTCACAAATTGAAATGTCTACAGAGGCCAGGGGCACAATGTAAAGGACCCCAAGTTGCTCCACAGAAGACAAAAGAGATGGTGGGGATTGTGGAAAACTGGTATTCAAATACAGTAAACAGACACACACACAACTTACCTGTGGGCTGACCTCTGACTTGTTTCATCAACTCTGCACCTTAGCTAACACAGGGACAAAAACTGTTGATGGTGTACCCCAAATTTTCCCTGAAAATTTGATGTAGATCATCATTACTGCCACTCTGAGCCAGCATATTGCCTCCATCTCTGCCTCTTCCCAAGTCCATTTTTGTTCTTTCCTTATTCTTCACTTTGTATGTTTATTTACTTGTTTCCCTTGAATCCACATTTGATACCAAGGTCATATTTTCTTTTCCAGATTGTTTTATTTAATTCTACACAATCAATACAAATAGGCTCATGGCTGTTAAATGTTCAGTGCGGATTACACCTTTAGCAATATAAATTACCCTTTTTCACCAGATTAAAGCCTTTGCCTTGAATTTGGTCTTGTTTTAAAAATATGGCCACCCTATATTTTTAAACTAATTTTTGTTTATTATTGCTTTACCATATTTTTACTTTAAACTGGTATCATTTTGTTTAGCTTTGTCTTTTTAAAAAACTAAATGGTTTGATTTTGTTTTTCACCCAGCATGGTAATTTCTACCTTTCAACAAAAGTCTAAATCTATTGGTAATTGTAATATATTTGTTTAACATTTTGTCATGCTTATCTTTTTTTTTTTTTTTTTTTTGCATTGATCACATTTCTTTCCTATGTTCTGAAATATATATTTTCTAGGAGTGTGAAGAATAAAACATTTACTGAATCCATGATTTATACAGTAAAGCATTTAATATGCTTTCTTATACAGCTTCCTCTGTGTTTTTGATTTGAGTATTTGATGCAGAATATTATTAACTTTTTTCTACCATAGGCAGAATCTTAGAAAAACTTTAACATCTGGTTTTAAGACAATAGCAGCAACTATATACATGTCATTTATTCCATGATTTCATAGTCCTGGTCTTGAAATCTTGATTCTCATTACGTTGCAAGGAAATATGCACTTTTTTGTTGTTGGAGGTGATGGTGGTGGTGGTATGTATGACTGAGAAGATTGCTGTTTTTTTCTTCCGCACGCTGAATCGTACCTTAGCTGGATAAGCAGTTTTGAGTCATAAACTTATATATAATTCTGTAGAAGTCTATTACCTTCCATTACTAAGTGTTGCAGAAAAGTCTGACGACAAGCTGATTTCCACTCCCTTCATTTTTGTTTGTTGTTCCTTAGGTTCCCTCTCCCCTTCATTTTAAAATAAAAACAAACAACTTGAACAAAGTGTGGCCAGATCTTGGTCTCTGTTCATTAATTTCACCTGGTGTTCTGAGACGAAATTATATAAAATAAGGATATTTCCTTCGATTTCATCTGCTAGTCTGGGTTCCTTACAGTTCAATCTTCTGTAACTCTTCCCTATTTTTTTTTTTCAATTTTATAATATACAGTTCACCTTTGAACAATGCGAGAGTTAGGGGCTCTGACCTTGGTGCAGTTGAAAATCTGTGTATAACTTTTGATTCCTCCAAAACTCACCAATAGTCCACTGTTGACTGAAAGCCTTACTGATAAAGCCTTGCTGCTTTTTTGCAGCACTTCATAATTAATAATAGAAGGTAATAGATTAATGTATACAGAATTAATGACTCAAAACTGCTTATCCAGCTAAGGTACGATTCAGCGTGCAGAAGAAAAAACAGCAATCTTCTCAGTCATACGTACCACCACCACCATCACCTCCAACAACAAAAAAGTGTATATTTCCTTGCAACCTAATGAGAATCAAGATTTCAAGACCAGGACTATGAAATCATGGAATAAATGACATGTATATAGTTGCTGCTATTGTCTTAAAACCAGATGTTAAAATTTTTCTAAGATTCTACCTATGGTAGAAAAATGTTAATAATATTCTGCATCAAATACTCAAATCAAAAACACAGAGGAAAGTAAGGTCAATTAATACATACTGTGTGTGTGTGTGTGTGTGTGTATCATACTATATTCTTTCCATAAAGTAAGCTAGAGAAACTATTAAGAAAATCATAAGGAAAATAGATTTATGGTACTATACCAAAAAATTGCCACATAAGTGGACCTATGCAGTTCAAACCTGTGTTGTTCAAGGCTCAACTGTATTCACTTACACTTTTAAATTTTTTTTTTTTCAACGTTTTTTATTTATTTTTGGGACAGAGAGAGACAGAGCATGAACGGGGGAGGGGCAGAGAGAGAGGGAGACACAGAATCGGAAACAGGCTCCAGGCTCCGAGCCATCAGCCCAGAGCCTGACGCGGAGCTCGAACTCACGGACCGCGAGATCGTGACCTGGCTGAAGTCGGACGCTTAACCGACTGCGCCACCCAGGCGCCCCTCACTTACACTTTTATATGTACACTTTTAAAGTATACAATTTAGTGGTTTTTAATGTACTCATTAAGCTGTACCATCACCACTATTTAATTTTAGAACATTTCATTATCCCAGGAAGAAACCCCATAACCATTAGAAGTCACTCTACATTTCCCATGTCTCTTGGCATTAACCTATTCTCTGTCTTTATCGATTTGCCTATTCTGAATGTTTTATACAAAACATACCTTGTTGTGTCTTGCTTTTTCTGTATAGCCTACTGTTTTTAAGAGACATTCATGTTGTAGCATTTGTTATTCAATCCGTTTTATGGTCAAATAATATTCTACGTATGGCTATACATTTTGTTTATCCATTCATTGAGGGACAGTGGGCTGTTTCTGCTTTTTGACATTTTTTTTCTAAAGTAGGCTCCACACCCAATGTGGGGCTTGAACTCACGACGCTGAGATAAAGAGTCCCCATGCTCTATTAAGCCAGCCAGCTGCCCCTGTTTTCTGACTATTAATAACGCGGCTATGAACATTTGTGTACAAGTTTTTGTGTGGATATTTTTTTTGTTCAATTTTATTAGGCATATGCCTAGAGTAGAATTGCTAGGTCATAGGCTAGCTATATGGTTAACATTTTGAGTACTAGCCAAATTGTTTTCCAACGTGGCTGCACTATTTTATAATGCCAACATTATAAAGGTTCAATTTTCTCCACATCCTAATACTTGTTATTGTCTTTTTTATTTTAGCTGTCTAATGGATGTGAAGTAATATCTCATTGTGGTTTTGATTTGCCTTTTTTCTAGTGACCACTATTCTGTATCTTCCTGTGCTTATTAGGCATTTGTGTATCTTGTTTGGAGAAAGAAATTTCTACTCAATTCCTTTGCTTATTTTAATTGGGTTGTCTTTTATTTTTGAATTATAAAAAAGCGCTTTATGCCCTTTGGCTAGAAGTCTCTTCCCAAGTATTTGATTTGCAAATATTTAATCCCCTTCTATGATTTGTGTTCTCATTTTCTTGACTGTGTCCTTTGAAACACAAGTTTTAAATTTGATGAAGTCTATATTTTCTTTTGTCACTTGTACTTTTGGTGTCATATCTAAGAAAACTAATACAAGGTGGTGACAGTTTACTTCTATATTTTCTTGTAAGCATTTTATAATTTTAGCTCATTTGTTTAGGTCTGTGATCCATTTTGTGTCACATATTTTGTATATGGTGTGAGGTAGGGTCCAATTTCATTCTTTTGCATATGGATGTCCACTTGTTTCAGTACCATTTGTTGAAGACTGTCCTTTCTCTTGTCAAAAATCAATCGGCCATATATGTAAGGTTTGTTTCTGAACTCTCAGTGCTACTCCACTAATAAATGTATGTTTAGGTACACTGCATTTTCACATTAAGTTTTAAGATCACCTTGTCAATTTTTCCAAGAAAGATCTATTTTGATGCACTGGATTGGCAGATAAATTTAGGAAATAAGCACCATCTTAACAATGAATGTTTCAATCCATAAACATGAGATATCTTTCAATTTATTTAGGTCTTCTTTACTCTCTTTTAGTGATATTTTGTACATCATTTTATGTTCTTGGTGTACAAGTCTTGTACTTCCTAAGTATTAAATTTTTTTGATGCTATTTTAATTGTATTATTTTTCTTAATTTTGTTTTTGGATGTTCATTGCTAGTATACAAACATACAATTTATCTTGGTCTTATATCATGCAACCTTGCTGAACTTATTTTTTAGTTCTAATAGTTTTGTGTGTGTGTGTGTGTGTGTGTGTGTGTATTTCTTAGGGTTGTCTATATACAAGATCATTTCATCTGTGAATAGATAGATTGACTTCTTCCTTTCCAATCTGGGTTTTTTTTTATTTTTATTTCTCTTTCTTGCCTAACTACCCTGGCTAGAACCTCTACACAATGTTGAATAGAAGGTGAGGGCAAACATCCTTATTATTCCTGATCTTGAAGTAATATTGAGTCTTTTACCATTAAGAATGATGTCAGCTGTTGGGTTTTTGTATGTCTCTTATCAGGTTAGGAGATTCTTTTCTTTTCTTTTTTTACATTTATTTATTTTTGAGAAACAGAGAGAGACAGAGCACAAGTGGGGGAGGGGCAGAGAAAGGAGACACAGAACCTGAAGCAGGCTCCAGGCTCCAAGCCCTCAGCACAGAGCCTGACGCGGGGCTCAAACTCAAACCGTGAGATCATGACTTCAGCCAAAGTCAGACACCTAACCAACTGAGCCACCCAGGCACCCCAGGAGATTCTTTTCTATTCCTCATTTGTTGAATGTTTTCAACATGAAAATGTGTTGGATTTTGTGAAATGTTTTTCTGTGTCTATTGGGATGATCATGTGCCTTTTATTCTATTGATATGGTGTATTATACTGGTTGATTTTCATGTTAAACTAACCTAGAATGAATCCCTAGAATAAATCCCACTTGATCATGGTGTATAATTTTTATTTGTTGCCAGATTTGATTTGCTAGTATTTTGTTGGGGGGATTTCTGAGTATATATTCACCTTCTCTATTCTTCTGCTTTGATAGTTTGTCTTTTGGTAGCAATTTGCCCATTTCATCTAATTGTGCCATATAATTGTTCATAGTATTCCTTAATAATCTTTTATTTCTATAAGATTGGTAGTGATGCCTCTTCTGTAGTATATTCCCTTTTAAATCTCATTTTCTTCTAAATTTCAATTAAGTATCTTAATTTCTTTCTTAATTGACTGGCATGGCTTCCTACAATATCCAATATGCTGTTCAGTCTTAATTGTATTTTAAAGTCTGGGCTATACTTTTCCGTATATTGAGGTTGTTTCAGTTCTATTATCAATCTTATTATCCCTATACAATATTTTGTGCCACACTTGAAAATTTGGTTACAATTAGATGACATCCTTCCCAGTTTCCTGAACATTTATTTTAGCATTAAGGAGTACTTAGAGTTGAAAGTTCCTATTTGAATTACAAGTTATTGTTCACTTAAAATAATAAATCATAATATAAATCTAACATTTAATAAAATAACATTTATGAGCATGGCAGGTATTCTGCAAGGCACTTTGTGTGAAATCTCATTATAGCAACATAAACAGCACTTGAGTCAAGTTACAGATTACAAAACCAAATTTGAACTCAGTTTTGACTGCAGAGTCCACATTCTTTTTTTTTTTTTTTTTTTTAATTTTAGAAAGAGAGAGCAGGGGAGAAGGGCAGAGGGAGAGAGAGAATCTTAAGCAGGCTTTACCCTTAGTGTGGAGCCAGATGTGTGGCTCGATCCCACAATCCTGGGATCATGACCTGAGCTGAAATCAGGAGTCAGACACTCAGACTAAGCTACCCGGGTGCCCCTGCAGAACCCACATTCTTAACCAGTGGTTGACAGACTTTTTTTCTTTTTTTTCTTTTTTTTTTTTAAAGGGCCTGATATGATATAGTTTAGGCTTTGGGCCATATGGTCTTTATCACAATGACTCAACTCTGCTGGTGTAGCAAGAAAGCAATCTTCGTAATATGTAAATGATGGGCACAGCTGTGTTTCATTTACCAAAATTTCATTTACCAAAAAGGTAGTGTGCCTATAGGCCGTAGTGTGCCACTCTGTGCTCTTAACCAACACACCACACTACCCTACGTCTTTCTCAAAGCCTTCCTTGACCGCCACATTAGCTCAATTTCCTCTTCTTCTGGAATTCTACCATAGTAGCTGTTGTAGTATCAGTCCTAAGTCACATATCTTTGTTTTTATGTAAATATGTCTCACATGTCTTTTTTTGTTAACTTTATTGACAAAAGATCATGCCAAGGAAAAAGTGACTTTATACATTTTGTTGTATCTCTGTGAGGCACCAACCCCATGCTACAGATTGTGAAAGTAGCTTAGAAATTTAAATATGACTGTATCTGAAGAGATTTTTTTTTTTTAATGTTTATTTATTTATTTTGAGAGAAAGAGTGAGCATGAGTGGTGGGGAAGGGCAGAGAGAAAGGGAGAGAGAATCCCAAACTGGTTCCGCCTCAGAGCAGAGCCTGATGTGCAGGGCTCAATCCCATGAACCGAACCGTGAGATCATGACCTGAGCCAAAATCAAGAATAAGATGCTTAACCGACACAGCCACCAGGTGCCCCTATGTGGAGAATTTTGACACAATACAGCCACTCACCTGAAATCAAATGACAGAAATGTAAAAATTGAAAAATAAAGATATTGATAGAGAAATTCAGACAACTGCTATATAAGACTCTACAGTCAACATCTTTCCTTATGAGTTTTTTTAATGTAGAAAAACTATATAGTTATTTCCATTTTCTCAGTTTCAGTTCTTTCCTCAGACTTTCCTAACCTCAAGGAATCACAGTTTATGAAAACCATAAATCAAAGATTTGTCACTGTAAGAATTAGTCAAAATTTAGATAATAATTACTGTATGGATGTTGATGATATGTTTCACATTTTAGCAATGAGTAATAACATCATTTCCAGGATTAAAATCTTTTTTTTTTTTTTTAATGTTTATTTTTTTGAGAAAGAGAGAGAGAGAGTGCGCAAGCCCAGGAGGGGCAGAGAGAGAGGGAGACACAGAATCTGAAACAGGCTGCAGGCTCTGAGCTGTCAGCACAGAGCCTGATGCGGGGCTCGAACTCGGGAACGGCAAGATCATGACCTAGGCCATAGTTGAACGCTTAACCAACTGAGCCACCCAGACGCCTCCAGGATTAAAATCTTTTAGAGTGAGTTCCTCTCTATGAAACTGGCTTATTTTACTTTTTCAGGCAGCTAAACAAATCTTAAAAAAGAATCTAATATTTAATTGTTCTTTCATTTGTATTATATCTATATTCTCAAATACAGTCTATATGGAGCTTCATTGTTACCTTGAAATTTAAAGTAGATTTATAAGAGAATCATCCTTTCAGGTGTTATTACATCTGTGATAAAAAGTATAGGACAAGTATTAAATGTTGTATGGGCCAGATGACCTTTTAACCAGAGATACCATCAGTCTGTGAGGAATGCCTTGGCCCAGAGACTTGAAGTTTGGTAGCTACAGAAATGAAAACGTGGTATAAGATGGTTAGCTTTTTCTAACCCGGGTGAAACAACAAACAGTCGGCCAAGTTAGAATGAGAAGAAATACAATTTAAAGTTAACATGGTCTTAATTATGAGACTACAGCTGAAACTATTGACTCATTACCCCCAAATTATTCTCAAGCTACTGTTTCCCTGCTTTATCCACCGCAAAGGCCAAAAGTCCTTGATACCTAAGCTTCTCTTAAAGCTAGAGGCATCCAGGGGCGCCGGTTGGCTCGGTTGGTTAAGCATCCGACTTCGGCTCAGGTCATGATTTCACGGTCCGTGAGATGGAGCCCCGCGTCGGGCTCTGTGCTGACAGCTCAGAGCCTGGAGCCTGCTTCGGATTCTGTGTCTCCCTCTCTCTGCCCCTCCCCTGTTCATGGTCTGTCTCTCTCTGTCTCAAAAATAAATAAATAAACTTTAAAAAAAAAAAAGCTAGAGGCATCCACATGCCATATGCCAGTAGGTCCACGTTGGACATTTGCAGGAACAGGTTGTTGGGAAAGCTTTTATTTCCTGACTAAAAGAGAAACACTCAGTAGGTACAGCCATTCCTTATTCTTCCTGCCTTGAAGTAGAAGATGATATCTGGATCAGGAGGAACACCCTACGTGCAGCAAGTACGAGAAAAAGCATGAGCACAAAACTTTGACGACACTGAGTTTCTAAACAAAAAAGTGAACAACTACTTCTAGACCTCTTGTTCTAGAATAATAAATCCCTATTGTTTTATATTAATTGTACATAAAACTTGAAGCTGAAAGCATTTCTAGTTGATACGTACTGTAAAACTTTTTTAAATTGTCAATTACTTTTGGGCCATATGACTAAGAATTTGCTTTTTAATAATCTTGAAAATAAGATTTCTTTCTCCTTCAAAATACTTAACTTTATATTAGTAATTATTAACTAAATCTGTTCTTATAATTAAAAAACAAATAATTATGATTAGGCGTTTATAATTTTGGATTATTGGCATTTTATTATTTAATGTTTATTTTTGAGACAGAGAGAGAGACAGAGCATGAGTGGGGGAGGGGCAGAGAGACAGGGAGACACAGAATCCAAAGCAGGCTCCAAGGCTCTGAGCTGTCAGCACAGAGCCCTATGTGGGGCTTGAACCCACAAACACGAGATCATGACTTGAGCTGAAGTCGGATGCTTAACCAACTGAGCCACCCAGGCTCTCCAGCATTTTATTTTTAATACAATTTGTAAAAAGTTCCCTGACTTAGCAAAAACAAAAATTATACCATTGTTATGTGACTGTCAGGATACTGGTATTATTAAAATTTTATCCAGTATTAGATGTCAAGTGACTTATAAAATACAGTTTAACTTAGTTTGACCATAGAACAAGTGATTTGATATCTGTAAGCAATTTAAGATGCTTTGTATACAGGTTTAACTGGAAGGCTGACTGTATCTTAAAAAACATTGATTTCTTCAATGATTTTTGATGGCTTTTTGAAGTACCCAACAATTAAAATTATACATTATAATAAAGTGTTTACAGCACACTATTAAAAGATGGAAAAAGTAAAGTTAACTAACACTTCAAGTTACATAGGGTTAAAGACCTCAAATAAAACTAGTTAGTTTTCTTTTTTTTTCAATATATGAATTTATTGTCAAATTGGTTTCCATACTAGTTAGTTTTTCAAAGCAAATTTAAGTTATCAAGAAAATGACAGAAGCAATCCAATGTGGGTAACATATCAAAAGTATTCCAGTGAACTGTTGTGGGCCCACTCAAAAGAAGCCAAGACGGTGGGAAGGAAATGGACTCCAAGTTGTTAGGTACTCACTGAATTACTAGATTGTGCCATAGAAATCACTTTGTGACCCTTCAGTTACTGTTATTGAGAACTCTGGTATGAGATTTATCGGGGAAAAACAGTACACTTAGGAAAATGAGATTATTAAATCAAAGTAAATTCTAACTGCCTTCCTTCCCACACTAAATTAGAAGCTGGGAGGAGCTCAGAAGGCTCCTTTCCTAGGGTGAACCAGAAGGGGGTCTTGAAGCAGTGGCTGGAGTTGGAGTACCATGCACATTTCAGTAGCTATGATGTACAGAAGGCTAGCACAGAGCCCTGTGAATGCCAAATTCAACCCTTCCCCTTGCTGGCTCAAAATGACAAATATCTATATAATTTAGGTTTAATAAGCCTGAATAAGGCCTCCCAATGCAACCATTTCACTAAAAATTGAACATTCAAGACCAGTTAAATTTGTTACGACAAAGCTTCATGTAACATTTATCTGTTTTTCTCTAAGTCTCTGTTTTTATGTATCAAGAAGAAAAGCCATAGACCGTGTGTATATGAATGTGTGGGGAATGTTACTTAAAAGTACATCTTTAAGTCAGCAAAATTTTAGAGGCAAAGAGAGACAATGCCAAAAGGCATCCAATTAATAAATTTATATCTGAAGTACACGCCTATGCAATGTTGCAATTAATAGCAACATTTGCTCTGTTCATTCACAATGTCACAATAGACATCAGTATTTATATTTAACTCTATATAAGCAACGGTTGTGGGCAAAGGGCTGCATTTGGTGCTAAAAGAGAGGTCCAAGAAACAATCCCCTTTTTAGTTGTATTTGTTTGTGAAAAATGTAAAATTATGTTTCTCTATAGGTAATCAAACATTTAAATAAATTGTTACCAAGGATAGACTTTATATAAGGCTCTTAAATAGAAAGGTAAATGAAACAGTTCTGAAGTTACTCAGCATCTGGTGAGGAAGACAGTTACAAACTCAGCTAATTCTACACAAGGCACAATGCTAAGCATGAAGAGTCATGCCAAAGGAACATGAAGAAGGAAGGTTAATCAATCATGAGTTCTAAGCAATTTGTATCTATTTGCATGCTAGCAAAGCTATGTTAAAAAGCAAAGAAAAGGCAGGTAAATATGTTATATTAAATTTACTACTAAAGAACTACTGACAACTAACTCAAATTCTCCAGGTTTTGGAGTAATAGAAGAAAAATCACATTTGAATTCTTCATTCTTACACTAATCAGATTAATCTGTTTCTGGAAGCTTAAATGCAAAAGACAATAAATGCCCAATTCCACATGTACTTAAATACAGTCTGACTTCCTTTCTTCTTGCTTTTTTTTTTTTTTTTTTTTAACAAATGACTATAAAAATGGAAGAATAAATTCAGGTTTTATGGAATGAAATGTGTGTTTCATGGGTAAGCTTCAGCAAAGGTATTTTACTTAGGTCAAATTGTGTTGATCCATAGACTGACCTGGCTGGAAATGCAAACTTGGTTGTCACCAGTGGGAGAGCCCTTTCCCCTCATACACATTCCCTATCTCTGGGATGAATTTAGAAATGGTACCACACAAAGTTGTAGATCAGTCTTTGCAACCCACACTGTCTGAATGAAATTGGGCTCAATGGACACTTCTGCAAAGGCCAACCAGCACAAAGGCATTCTCAGAAAGGCTAATGTATAGTAACTATTCTGCGAGGTCAACTTAACCCTTGTCTATCAAAACGCAAAATGTCTCAATGTGTACATTAAAAAGTCTTAGCCAGTAGTTCTAATTCAGTAAGCGATTATAGGGCCACTACTTTATGCTGAGCATGACACAAGATGCTCAGAATGAGCAGGAGATAGAAAAGAAGTATGTGGTCTCTAGAAGCTAATAACCTACTTGGTTCAAACACACTTACCAAAATTTAAGGACTAAATTTTGAAGACGTTAGATTGAAAACAAAACAAAAACAAATTGTTACCATTGTATAATTAATCCTGATCCCCCAAAGCAGTAATTAACCTTTGAAGTTTGATGGAAGAAGGGGGAGGGGGATGCTCTTGCTCATCTTTAGTATCTGGTTCAAGTATCTCTGTTACTAAGGGGGAAAACACCTTTTGGGTTCTTACTTCTTTTTAATATTATGTCCAAATAATTCAGTCACTTCGAAGTGAATATATACACAGTGGATCTTTTTTTGCTCTGCGTTAATAACCCACGATCACTCAATATCTAATGAATTATTGCCAGTCTGACTCCAGTTTAAAATGCAATATAGGAAACAAGGCTCCGTATCTCAGGGGTTAGAGCACTGGTCTTGTAAAATGCAATATAGGAAAGTATTGTCTCCCACAATGGGTATAGGCTTCCAGCAATGATTGGGGGGAGAAAAGGCCATGAAATCACTTCTAGGCATTTAACAATACAGATCAAATCTCTTTTCTCTCTTGCTAAGGGCAGTTTCTCAAGCTGTTTATCAAACAGCATTTTTCATATCTACCTCCTTCTATAAATCAGCCTCCCAACACACCAAAACCATTTGATCTTGAACCTTTAAGTCTCGCTCTTTTGTGCTGCATGCATCAGTGAATCCTCCTGTTAGAGAAATCTATGCTACTCAATTATTTTCACTCAATAAACTTACAGTCAGAATCCTGTATTTAAAAAAAGTTCAAAATATATTGCAATTCGAAATTAACCAAGTCTTTTGGCTAAAAAAAATAGTGATTTCCAGAGCACTATCCATTCCAGAGAGACATTCTGCACTGTTGGTTTTTCTTTCTCATCATATGCTCACTAATAGCCATATACAAATAGTAAAAATCAAGAGCAGAACAAATAATATGCTTTTTACCTAGGTAGTACTTTACATAAAATTATAAACTGTGACATGAACAATCATCTCAACACCAGTAACATACAGTCAAGAAGACTTCATAGTATATGAGATTTAACGTGAACACCAATTTAAAATCTCTTGACACAAGTTCAAGGTAACAAATACCTAAGTACTATATATTGCTAAAGATTTCTCCCTTATAAAAACATGGTCTTACTCCCAAATGATACAGGAACCCAATCTCTTTCACTGACATAATAAAAAGGATCCAAATCTTGGAAGCAGGAGAAAAATCCAGTACTTTAATACTACAAACTCAGTCATTCCTAATGAGACTCTATCCTTTATGATACCTCACAGCAGAAGACCTAGAAATAGTTGGGATTCAGAGTACATCTGAATTCCAACTGTTTTGATTTTTTTTTCTATCCCATTTACTTGATTATTAACTGATTCCCAACCAAACTCTTTCAAAAGATCTTTTAATATAGGCTTTGAAAGAACTTCATTGCCAATTACTATTAATTGTTATTATTACATGGAGTAAATAAATCAGTGACAGCGGGTGTTCAGTTTCACAGAATCAATTGGTAGCAGAGACTAAGAAAGATTCTAAGACTAATTCAGAACAATCCACAGAATGACAAATAACAAGGGTAAAAACAATCTTTTCAAAGCCTCACTATATTCTAGTACTCATTTTTTTCTCCTAAAATCAGTTACATAGTGTCTTTTCAGCTACGTGGATTAATAAACTCGCCTGTGATATATAGCAAAGATAAACTCAGATCCTTACCACGACTGCTAAGTTCAGTGGCTACTGTTGCTTTTTCTTTTTTCTAAGCTCTTTGCTGCTTCTAATACCTGATTTGCTTGGGGACAATCTAAAAGCGGCTGTTTTTCTAAGATCTGTCCGTGTATATATTTCTCTGGCGTATAAGAATGTGGCAGGGGGTGCTGGAGGGGAGGAGTAAATATACTGATAAGTCATTTAGGCTTATCAGTAGTAGCACTCAGTAGGATAGAACTTTAATCTATAAAGAGAATTCCTTCTGGCCATTTTTTTTTTTTTTTTTGAAAAAGGAACTGTGTGTGCTTTACAAAAATAAAATCCTGAAATACTAAGTAAATGAGGAAAGCATGAAAACCAGAAAACAGAAGATAATTACCCCACTGTATTGGCCCTAGTTAAAAAAAAAAAAAAAATCCAAATTATTCACCCTGACCCTGGAATACACAACTGTCACAATGAAAGCATTTCAAAGGAAAACGTGCTGCAATATGCTACTATGATTAAAAGCCGTGTAATCTGGAGAACCTTGGAAACAAAAAGAAAATGACTAGGAAAATAGCTATTTACATACTTTCTAAAAAGAAAGCCTGCAATTTTATCATAGTTGCACAAAGGTAGGTATGACTTTCACCTTTACCTAGTATTAAAACATATTTTCATCCACAGGTATTTAATAACATTCAGAGAAATTGTACATGGTTTAATACCAAGAATAAACTATTTTTTTATGATACTATTACATGTGCTTTAAGCCTGAACCCATCACGACACACACTAAGGGTAACCATTTAGCACATACCCCCTTAACAGAAAAGATCCTCGCACAGCTTTTCTTGTACTTTAGTTTTTTTTTTTTCAAATGCATAAATATTACCAGACCCAAATGAGAGAATAAGAAGCAGCAACGAAATACACCATATGTTCCCACTGTAGGCTGAGTCCTGGTCTTTGTTCCAATATTCTAGAGCCACTGGAAGGAAAGCTAAGTATCCATCCATTAAAACATTTTTACATTATCGCTGGCAAAGTTATACTTCTGATAGGTTTAGTCATCTTGATTATTCTGCCTGCATTTGCTTGCTTAATACAGATCTCTCAATTTTAGGAACCTGCAGTAAACCACCCTGGAAAACAGGTCGGTGGTAGGACAATCTGATAAAACGTAAGGGGTAGACACTGAAGAAGAATGCAAAGTTATTTTCCTAGTGAAAGAGTTCTGAAGTAATTCTATATCAATGACATTTTTTTTTTTTAACCAGCTACGCACCTACCCAGATACCATCAACCTCATCTTCAATTATCCGGGTTTCCCTAAATCCTAAGATCTCCCAAAACAGTTTTAATGGTGTAACTCACGCCAAAAACACTTAACCACGCCCTTTATACCCACAATCTAGCCACCTTTTGCTTTTTCCCCCCTTCAAAGTCCAAAATGTACGTATTTCATCTAAAAGGGTTCGCACCCGTTCCCTAACCCGAGTCAGAGACTCTACCTGTGCCTTGACAGAATTCCTATTGGAAGACGCTTTCTCCTGGGCAGTATGAGGACGCCCAGAAGAGGCACCCACGCTTACCTCCCACACACCTGCAACCCCTGGTGGGATGCTGGAGCTGATGCTCGGAGGACTGCGCTCCGCTCCGCTCGTGTTCCTGCTCTCGTCTCTCCCGGGAAACTACAGTCCAGACTGCGCCTCAGGCTGCTACAGTGAACTAAGCCCCGCCTCCCCCTCCTCTAGTTGGTGAATTCGGCAGCTGTTGCTCCTCCCACTGCTGTTCCTGCTGCTGCCCCGGCTGGTGGCGGCGGGAAGCTGCTGCCCTAGTACCTTCCCGCTCCCTGCACTTCTGCAGCTGTTCTGCCCCTTCCCTTTCCCTGGGGACCCTTCTCTCCTCAGTCAGTGGCCTCACACCTGGAGCTGCCTCCCTGGCCCGGAAGCCTCCTCGAGGAGCCCAGGCTCACTCTACTCCTCCGCGACCCGCAGGTCTGGCCGCCTGGTGTCTTTGGGGCTCTACCGCTTTCGGGGAAGCTGCCCCTCCGGCCTGAGCGCATCCCCACAGAGCCCCCTCCCTCTCTGCCGGCGATTCCCGCGTTGCTTCCTCTCCCCCCGATGCAGCGCCCACAGCTCAGCCACCCCTCGTTCCCCACCTCAATCTCTCTCCCCAACCCCCTTCCTTCCTCTGCTCCGCTAGCCCGCCCCCACAATGGGTGAGTCGCTGGCAGGGCCGACCCAGCACCCTGATTGGCGCAGGTGAGCGCTGACCCCTCCCTTCCCCCCGCTTTTCAAGCACCCTCTCTATCCGTCTCACCTCCTCCCGCAAAAGCAGGGAACTGTCCTTTTATTGGGTAGAAGTGTCCCCACCCATCGCCTTAGGCTCTACCGCACGGCCTGCCGGGAGTTGTAGTCTTGCTTGTGCAGGAATTGCAATCGACGCCGGCGAGTGGGACTACGAGTCCCCATAGGCCCCTGCGCGACTCCGGCTGGGCAGGATTCCGGACAACGCCTGGTTCCTCTCGGGTCCTTCCGGCGTCGCCGGAGTGAATTGATCCGGGAGTTGAAGAGGGCTCCAAAGGTGGGAAGTGAAGTCAGTGCCTCAGTTGCCGGTAAGGTGTGGCTGTTCTTTCCCAGTCTCTGTAGCCCCGAGCGGAGCAGAAGAGGTCTGGGGTCACACAGGGGCCGTGGCTGAGGCACTTGGGCTTGGTTCTGGCAGGCGGAGCGGACGGGGCTGGGAACGGGGCCCTATGGGCGTAAGCGAGGTTACCCTACGCGAGTGGCGTAAAGCGGGTTTGTAAATGCTGCCTGCCCTGCTCGGGCCTTGAACGCCTCCAGGAAGTCTCCTCTAGGTGGGGGCGGGAGGGGAAGGGCGAGGTTGGCCTTTGGTGCCCCCGGAGAAGGGAGAAGGCGGATGTGTCTGGGGTGGGGTCCTCTGAAGGTGTGGCTTGGGGCGGGGAGATGTGGCTGCTGTTTTCCCCCTGCTTTAGAAGTAGGATAGGGAAGGAGTGGAGGAGGGAAGGGGCGCTTGGGAGTCTGCTCTTGAGGTGACTCAGGTTATGCCCTTTGAAAGAAGAGAACTGTAGAAGGAAGAGTCAAATGTTGACAGAGACCTACGGATTCAGTTCTAGTTTCATGATGTGGCCCCTCTAAGGAGGCAGTTTTGCCTCTGAGCAGAAAACCTTAACCCTCCTAGATATAAGTCCCAAGGTATCTTTACACCCGTTCTGTTTTCAAAGATACCGTTTCAAAGATGCAAATGAGAAACTGAAGGGATAAATGACGTGCCCAAGGTCACACACGTAGGGACAGATCTGATCTAATCCAGTTGTAATCCCGCTTCTGAATAGAGCTGCCGCACCAGAAAGAAAAGGGGTAGAGAGGTTGGTGGTCTTTTGAAGTGAGTGGGGGAAAATCGCAAAGTAATGCATTTTGTGCATTTTTAAGAAGCCCTTTGTGAAGTGAAGAGTTTTTTGAGTTAGAGAAATTCCTCAATAAAAGAAGGACACATTCTAACTTTTTGGAAAAATAATGTTGAGTTTCAACTTACTTATTAGAAGTATATTAAGTGATGAACTGTACCGCCATTTTATTTTTTTAATGTTTACTTATTTTTAAGAGAGAGAGAGAGCGAGTGGGGGAGGTGCAGAGAGAGGGGGACAGAATCCCAAGCAAGCTCTGAGCTGTGAACACAGAGCCCAACTGGAGGCTTGAACCTACGAACCCTGAGATCATGACCTAAGCTGAAACCAAGAGTCTGTCACTTAACCCACTGAGCCACCCAGGTGCCCCTGTACCACCATTTTAAACAGATAATGAGATAGGAGAATGTCGAAAAAATATATCCCATCCTTATAGTTACAAGGCATTCCTTTCCCTTCCTACTGTAGGACTGTTTTTACTCTCATTTTGTAAAACTGACAACAGTAGCGTAGGAATTCTTTCAAAAAACTTATTTTACACTTTTTTTCAAATAATAACAGCAACAAGAGAGTATAGTGTGCACATTATTAGAAAAGAATATACGTTGCATTTTTTGGAAGTAACATCACATTTTTGTTGATCTCTACTTTCCCCTTGATTTTCTTGACCCTGGTGTGGGTATGTGCACGTGCATGTGTGTAAAAACGTCAGGCACTTACTTATTTTATTTTTCTTAGCATTACTTACGACTTTTAATTCATTCTATTTTATGTTAAAGAATGGGAAAATCGGACGTTTACATTTTGTATTAAGCAGAAAGCAGTCTGCTTGTAACAGTCTTCTCCTTTATAATTGTTAGTGTGACCATGTATGAATGTTCTTATTGGATAGTTCCTTAATAGACTTTTAGGTGTATGTTTTTTGACATCAGAATTTCTTTGTGATAAGTTTATATACAATACTTAGGTATCTAGCTAATAGTTAATCATGGTTTACTACTGTATATGTTAACCATTGAAACTGCTGATTTTTTAATGTACTCTGAAAATATTATCAACAGTGTTTGACTTTTGAATGCAGAAACATTTTATAGGATTAGAGATATATTGTTCCCCGTATGACTGAAGTTAAGATGGTCTAGAAGTTAACATAACGTTTAAAATAAAGTGGAGGTTTGATACTATAGAATGAAGTTGGAATTCTAGGAATAACGTAGCACCATGAGTAATGCAGGACACAAGGAAAGGAAGATCAACTAAACAAGTAGAAAATTTATGTGGGGATAACTATGCTATATTGGAAGGATATGGTAGTTTACATAGACTGTAAACTGAACATGAGTTAGTGATAGTAAAGCAAGAGTGTTAATATGTTTTCTAGATGGCAGTGTAGATGTTTGTTTTTTTGTTGGGGAAGTGTAAAGTGAGTTCTCTAACTTTTGGCATGCAGCTATGAAGTTGTGGAATGAGCTTTTGACCCAAAAGTCAGAAAAATTTGGAAATAAGTAAAATTAATTTAATGCACTTGTTCAGTATGTGTTAATTTTTCTCCTTGTTTCAGTTCTGTCATTACTCGTCATCTCTGACGTCCATTACAGTTTCGATATTTCATCTATATTGCAGTGATGGAATAATGTTTTTATTGCATTTATCCTCTTTCAGTCACATGCTAAAATATTGTGGTCCTTTTGGATCTCTGCACATTGAAGTAGTTAGGGTTCACAGAGTTATGCGTTCACTTACGTTTTTATCGTAGTTTGTAGTTCACCAGTGTCCACATTTGTTCTTATTTTTGTTTTCAGGAGCCTTGGTGTCAGCTTTTGGACATCATCTCTTACAGGACTTAGGATGTCTCCATATGCATCTATTTTTAAGTATAGAAAGTCATGAGAACAGGACTCTGTATTATTCTATCCCCAGTAGGTAAAATAATTAAGTACCTGTTTATACAGAGAATGAAGAGTTTCAGATTGGTTAAGTGTAAGGTCATTTAACTAGTGACTGGTGGGACTAAGGCATAATCCAGGTCTTCTGATTGTAGACCTTTATATTATAGAATAAAGACTCAGTGCCTGAAATTATTTATTTTATTTAATAAAAATTTTTTTATATAATTTATTTATATAATAATATATATTTATTTAATAAAAAATTTTTAATAAAAAATTTATTTATTTTACGTGATAAAGGGACTTAAAATTACTTAAATATTCAAATACCCTTATTCTCTTACTCTGTTTAATGCTGTAGTTTATCCTTTGCCTCCTTCCTAGCTCTCCATCTTTGTACCCAGCCTTTCTTACTTATTGCACCTTTCAGTTTTTACATATGTAAGTTCTTTCCTGACGTGGGAGCCTTTATACGTGTACCATCTCCCTGCTGGACTGCTCTTCCTCCCCTTCCCAGATCTGGCCAACTCCTAGTTAATTTGCAGATTTCAGTTTAAATGTCATTCCTCTGGGGAACCTTTCCCAACCTTCTTTGACTCCTCCTTCCTAAAATTAGAACTTAACTATAGTAAGTTCCCACTGTATCTTCATCATACTCCATACTTCCCCTTTGTAGCATCATCACAGTAGGAACTCCATCATTTCTGTAATTCATGTGATACATGTCTGTCTCCCTCATTAGACTATAAGCTACCTGGGTAGGGTCCTGTCATTTGTCACGTGCCTTACCTCACTACTTACACAGTATCTGGCACAAAGTAAGTTTTCAGTAAATACTCACTGAATGAATGCATAAATGATTGAATGAATGAGTACATCCATGGACAGTGCCTCCAGCACTCTGCTGGGGACAAAAATACAGAAATAAGTAAAACAGACTCGCTTTCTACCTTTAGATGGAAGGACTTATGACAGAAGTTTTATAATACAAATTGTAGAAAGGGGCACCTGGATGGCTCAGTCAGTTAAGTGTCTGACTTCTGCTCAGGTCATGTCTTCCGGTTCGGTTCATGAGTTTGAGCTGAGCCCCGCGTCAGGCTCTGTGCTCACAGCTCAGAACCTGGAGCCTGCTTCAGATTCTGTGACTCCCTCTCTTTCTGCCCCACCCCCACTCGTGCTCTGTGTCTTTCTCTCTCAAAAATAAACATTAAAAAAATAAATTGTAGAAAGATGTTTGGTTTTTTTTTGGAGATCTCTAAAATCAGAATAGATCGTTTTCTATAGCAAAATGACAAAGGAGTCATATTCTGTTACAGCAAACTTTCTGTACAACAGAGCATTTTGGAGACCTTATCACTGTCCTGCTTTTTGCAGGCAACATTCATTATAACAAAATACAGATGTGGAGGAAACTAACTGACTTTTTTTAATGGATTCTACGCTTCCCTAATGTGATCTCATTTTGTCCTCAGCAGAATCCATGCTGCTTTTTCCTTTGTTGTTTCATTTTGTTTTTTAACCATGGCATTTTCTTTTGAATTTTACTTTTAATATCACCTGCTTTAGACATGGTGACTTTGTAAAACTGAGTAGTGCTTGTTTCAAAAAAGTTAATATATTTTGGGCTTCTTGAAAATTTTCATATTTCACTGGGTCTTAAGGTAATACCTTATTTACTTTAAACCTATATACTTATGAAAGTAAAAAGATCATTATTTTAAAAACATGCAAACTAAATTTCAGGGATAAATTTGTGTTAGGTTTTAGTCGTGAAAACAAATTTCCTAATCCTTTCAATACTATAATAATCTCAGAATAAATTCAACAGCTCTGAGTTGCTGTAACCTTATATGCTTTTATGAATTTGCCAATTCCCTGTCCCACAAGATATTGTCAAAAAATGATTGCTGGTATTTGGCTTTAAAATTTGATGATGCTCTCAGTTTTTATTAATAAATATGTCTTTGATAAGTCCTGAACTGACTTTTTTAAAAAGTCAGTTTTTATGTTATTTGAATCTTGGATTTAAAAACAATCATAATGGGGCGCCTGAGTGGCTCAGTCAGTTAAGCGTCCGACTTCGGCTCAGGTCATGATCTCATGGTTTGGGAGTTTGAGCCCCACGTCAGGCTCTGGGCTGACAGCTCAGAGCCTGGAGCCCACTTCAGATTCTGTGTTTCCCTCTGTCTGCCCCTCCACTGCTTGCACTCTGCCTTTTGCATTGTCTCAAAAATAAATAACATTAAAAAAAATTTTTTTTAAATCATATTTACCTAGCATAACCAATATGTGGAGGATAAATCTGAAGTACTGCTTCTTACATGTTTTTAGATTGTTAAGGTCATGATAATAGGTAATGTTATGAAGAATATTAAGCTAGGGGTACTTGGGTGACTCAGCTGGTTAAGCATTCACCTCTTGGTTCTGGCTTATTTTGGTGAGTTCAGGTGCCATGTCGGGCTCTGCACTGGCAGCATAGATAGAGCCTGCTTGGGATTCTCTCTCCCTCTCTCTGCCCTTCTCCCACTCCTATTGTCTCTGTTTCTCTCAAAATAAATAAACAGACTTAAAAAATTTTAAAAACAAAGAATATTAAGCTAATTTCACAGTAAATAAGCTGTAAACGGGATTTAGAAGTTAAAGAGTGCAATTGTTAGTGTATATGACTGCATTTGAAATGTTAATAGAAAGTTACAGTCTTAGGTACTGAATTTTTAGGGCACATCACAGTGTAACCAATGAAAGCACTTTTATTGCAGCAAGTAGAAATAATTTATTTGCAGAAAGGTAAACAATGTAGTTGATGGTCCATTTTTTTTTTTTTATGGAAAGATGGAAAAATTTAGTTTTATAATTTTAGCTACAAAATGAATTTCATCTTCAATGTAATATAGCATTACAATCTTACAAGATCATTCATATTTTTGGTTTGAGTAACTTTACTACCCAAAGAGCAAGTTGAATCTATTCAGTCTCAATCTCATTCTTTACTATAGTTGTTTAGAATCAAGTGTTACTATTTAAAAGGAAAAAGGGTGATTTTATCAGCAAGCTTATGAATTATTGGGGAACAACAGTAGAACATATTAAATGGTAGTCACTATTGTTTGCTGAGGCCAGTGCCTTGGAAATAAGTTTACCAGAAGTAAGTATGGATTACATAATAATACTTTGGTTCATTCATTTATCAAATATTTATTGAGTATATATTACATGTGAAATTGCTCTAAGTGTTTAGAATAAGCTGGAATATAATCTGATAGCAGCATTCATTGAGCAGTAACTCAGTGCCAGGCATCAGACTAAGCATTTCACATGATACCATATAATCCTTGCAACAGTAGAAGTAGATGCACTATTATCCCCAATATAAATGGGAAAACTAAAGTACAGAGAGGTTAAGCAACTTGCCCAAGGTTATATATAATCAGTAACTGCTTAGAATTAGGATTTGAATCCAAGCTGCCTCACTCAAGAGACCATATTTTAAATCATTGCCATAAAAATTATGTCAATGATTGAGCTCTATTGGAAGGCAGTTAGATTTAGAGTTGCAGTTACAGAGAACTTTTATATTAGATGGTAAGGTCAGTATGGCAGGCAAAAATTACTTATATTCAAACTTACTCTAAAAAAAATCTCTTAGGGAGTTACACCTTGAAGACTAACATAACTTTAACCCAGCCAGTTTTCTTTAGCCATGGAATAGATTTACTTTTTCCTTTGAGTAGTAGGTGAAGTATTTGACTTGTTATTCAGAGCCATGTTGGAAAAGTAGTATGTATAATATGGGCATCACAGTGTGGTGAGCTACTCGTTGTGAGAGGTACTGCAGCTGGGAGTCTGGCAGGGGGAATAGCAGATCCATGTCTTTTCTGTCTTTCATTCTGGGGCTTATGTGTATGGAATGGAATTATGAACATCTATGTATTTCAATAGTTGTTTTTCTCTGTTTTCTTCAAAAAATGTTAAGCATGCACGTGGTGTTGAACTTGCTCGGTGAGTATGTGTATAACATGAGGCAGGTATACTCACGGAGGTATGCAGAGCGGCAGCTCTACATGGCGTATTTCTTTATTGTTCCTCTTCCCTGCCAGACACCACCCTCAAGGGCACAGACTTTTTCTGACTTCATCACCACATCTCCAACTAGCGTTTGCTGACTTAGCCTGACTATGCCAAAGTACTGTACTAGCTGCTAGGAGATAGAGAAAGTAACAAATCTTCTCTTTAGGGGAAAGGGATGGAAAAACTGTTACGTGGGCATTTAGCCTTTCTAATATATATATTTTTTCTAATTTTTCCTTTTTATCTTTCACCCTTTCTTACCCCTTTTCTTATGTACTTTTTGCATGCATCAATTCGTTTGGTAATTTTGGGCCAGAGCTGATACAAAGGAGAAACAATTACACCTTCTCTAACTTAGCCATGTGGTCCCTGGTACTGAAACATGCCTTACTACCTTATTCAACCACCCTGTGTTCAGGATGAACCGGAACTCCAGTGGAGATGGGAGTTAAGGAATGACCAAACCCTAAGATGTCACACCCCTGCTGCCTCCTTAGACTTATATAAGGTTGCTACAACAAAAAACACTTGGGAGTGATAAATGAGTCAGACCTGACCTCTAGGCTGCAACTGCTCCCTATACTAGTTCATAGTGTTGCAAGGTTTAATTAATTTAATTCCAAAGCACTTTGAATTTTGCTGTGATCTTTTTGTTCAGAAATATATATGCTTTCTGGATGTCTTTATCCATAATAAAATTGGCATTTTGGCAGTGTTGTCAAAACACCAGATTTCTGAGGTCCTACCTTAATTTTGGTGTCCCTCCTTAAAAAATTAATTAGTTTGGCAAAGGAAGGGTACAAGAGGAAGTATGTATACAAGCAGATACCTTCGTTTCTTTTTGTGACTCCTAGCATTTGTATTGGAGATCAGTTAGGAGCTAAAAGTGAAGTTAACTGTTATAAGATAGAACCTTGTCTTTATTAGCTCCTAGTTTTAAGCACATGACCTACTCAGTCTGTTATCTGCAGCTAACAATTTTATCAACATGTGAGTGCCTTGTGGCAATGTTTTGGTGGAAAGAAATTTGGTAAGGTAAGGTAAAGAAAATACACAATGTATTTGGTAGAGGCCCATAGGCAATTAAGAGTCTGTAAGGTAAATCTTAGATAACTAAGATTATAAGTGATACAGAGCAGATAGGCCTAGCCCCTGTGGTACAGACTCCTTAAATTATACCTTCAAGCATAGAGAACATAGGAACAGTATGAGCATTTGAGTTTAGTTGAATTTCTAAGGTATTTTAAATGCATATTGTAGAAATTAAAATAGGAGATCACAAATACTGATAAAAAGGAAAATAGAAAGGTGTCCCTCAGACACTTGATGGCTACTCTGGGATTATGTGATTCATGAGCCACTAGATTAAGAGCTTTATAAGCAAAAGATGAACATATTCAAGGGGACAACTTTGTTTCTTGCCCTACAACAAATGTTTCATTTATATTCAGACCAGGATTTAACGGAAACTTAGGCATTGGGATAGGAAAAAGATTGAGGATTGTCACAACTAAAGAGATGTGTATTTTTCCCCCTAAATTAGTTTTGTAGAAATATCTTAGAAGCCAATTGTTGCTACTTGTATTGTTGTTCCCATTTCCCATTAGGTAACTCAAAGGTAACTAGCCCTTTGATTTTGTTGTCAGCTATTCATTATCCCATATAGGTTATACCCTTTTATGAATTATCCTGAAGTCTTTGACTGCATCTTAATTTTACTCCATTACCCAGTCTGCTTCTGGGCCACAGTTTTCTTTTATTAAGTTGATCTATTTACATTAAGAGAATGAAAAGTAATTTTAATGTAGGCTTGACAAGTAATGTTAAAATTTATTTATTGACCAAATTCTCTTAAGTGTTCTAATACTGTAACTTGCTTTGGATGACGTGTAACCTTTTTTTCTGGTGGCCCAAGTAATTTATTTATGTCTCCATTTTGGCAAATGAGGGAGAAAAAGTTTTAAAAATATGCTATGTAAAGTGGGCTGTATAACATTGTGATATCAATATGAGGTTGTCATTGTGTGTGATATGCAGGTGTGGACTAGGCTGAGGTAAATGAGGGGCCTAGGGTACAAAATTTGAGGCACTTACTCTGTCATGCAAGTCAGAAGTAAATTGTGTGCTCTTAGGTGTGAGTTTGCCTCACCTTAGTTCCAATCCACAGGACATGTCAGGTGCGTGAATTTTATCTAAGATACCAATCACAATATGAATTGAATGCATATTGTGTGTCAGCTACTGTATTAAATGCTTAATATGCATTTAGTACTCTTAATAACCAGGAAGCTGAGTACTTCAGTCAGTATTTTCATTAATTTCTCACTGAATATAGAGAGATTAGTAAACAATAACACTCAGATCTTTGTTTTGAATTTGAGAGCTTTACCTACTGCTCTGTACTGTCCATCTGTGTGTAGAAATACTTAATTCTTGTCCATATAGATTTCTATATTAAACAATACTTCCCACACAAAAGAGACGATACTCTCCAAAATCTACATTCACTGACACGAAACGGTTTAACTTGTAAGGTGAGCGAGTCAGAAGTCTCAGCAGCACCAAATTGAAGATCTCAAACTTCTGCTGCTTTGTACCACTTGGAGCGACTTTGAATCAGAGCCCCATTCCTCCTGGCTTCAGTCTTCACTCAGCGTGGAGTCTGGGGGTCTTGGCTGTAAGCAGATTGACCCATGGATGACATATGGAGCAGGGCAGGTTAGTCTAGAAGTAGTTCATTTGGCAGACTAACATAACCTGTATGATAAGCTGGAGTAGCTCAGTAGCATATTTGTTTAAAATGTCTGTCACTGTTTTGTTTCTTAATGTTAATTTCTAAGGGCATTTCTTTCTAAGGTTGTAAAATATAAAAATTGGACTAGATAATATATAATGGCTGGTATAGCTTTAAAATTTGAGGGTCTTAATATTTAAGTTTCTTAAATGCATAAGCATATGACAAGAGTAAGAGTAAATTTACTGATGAGAGATTGAGAACTGAATTATGGGAAAATGTGGGCTTAGAAAGGCTTTTGCCAACACCTAACCCTTACTTCTGGGACCATTCCCCTTTGTTCTTCATAATGCCTTGTTTACCGTGCTTGTGTCCTGATAGTCTAGAGCAGTGGTGTTCCAACTGTGGAGAGTTGTTAAAGAGCTCCTCTGAGAGGGAGAGGCTGAGGGGTAGGAAGCTAGTTACTTCATATGTTTATTGGATGAATGAACAGTTTAGTGTGTTTTACCTCTCTTGATAAAATATTTGAAAAACAAATAACAGTTCTGCTGTTTTAAAGAGGCTTAGAATTACTTATCCTTCACTATTTATCTGGCTTTCAGGAGTCCTTGATTCTCCTGGCTAGATGATTGTGCAGGAGACCTGATTTCTAGAAAGAGATCTGTTATTTCATCCGAGATAAAAATGTAATAGTAATAGCTAATATTGAATAATTGCTATGTGCCATGCACTGTTCTAAACACTGTATCTAATAACTTGTTGAATCTTCACATCAGCCTTAACAGAGGGAGACTGTTATATTATTCCCCTATCATAGATGAGAAAACTGTAGCTCAGACTAGTTAGATAACTTGCCCCAGGTCACTCCATCTAGTAAGTGGTAGATCCAGGAATGAATCTAAGCAAGTCTGGTTCTAGAGTCACTAAGCTTATTACCCACCTCTCTAATGACAGTGCTATTAATGTTACCTAAGTATAATGGAAACAGTCCTAATCCTGTTTTCCTTTAGGTAGCATTGTGGATTTTGAAGTGTTTCTTAGAACCCCAATCCTCTATAGAAAAATAAATTGTAAGCTTTAAGGGACTAATTTTTAAGTATATGTTTAGAACCAAGTCTGCTTATTAGTTACGGAACACCTCTGTATGACAGACATAGAAGAATTAACAAAGAATGATAAAGGTAATAGAGTTAGATTTAGAGCACTTTTACATTTTGCATTTTTCCTTCATGGGTCATTGTATTCTAATTTGCCAGTGTTACCTGTTTTCAGAGACATCTTAGCTTTCAGATGATGTTTTAGTTGGAACCTCTCTTCTCAATTAATAGCTCATCAAATGCTTGTTTGGTCAGTCATGTTTGCAGAGATATGAACACTTACCTTTTTGATCTTATTTTTAAGAAAACTGTAGCTGGAGTCCTTCAACTAGATAGTGGTATCAACTAGATACCTGGAAATTGTGTTATGATAGAGAGGGTGCCTTTAAAAATTTGATTGAAGTGATAATTCATTGTGGAATGCGTACTTTCTTTGAATAGTTATTTAAAAGTGCAAAAATATAATATTTAGTAAATTACAGGTATTTATTATAGAGACTTTATGGTTTGATTTAGAAATTACTTCATCTTTTATTCTAACTATATCCCTTTCAAGTGTGCAGCTCAGCTTTTTTTTTTAATTTTTTAATGTTCATTTATTTTTGAGAGAGAGACAGACAGACCATGAGTGGGGGAGGGGCAGAGAGCGAGGGAGACACAGAATCCGAAGTAGACTCCAGGCTCTGAGCTGTCAGCACAGAGTCCCACGCGGGGCTTGAACTCACAAACCGCGAGAATATGACCTGAGCCCAAGTTGGACACTTAACCGACTAAGCCACCCAGGCGCCCCACGGCTCAGCTTTTTAAAGAAACTAAAGCATGGAGAGGTAAAGTGACTTGCTCAGAGCTAAGATGGTTTATGATGATAGTACCGGAATTGGAGCCCTTGTTTTCAGATCTTAATACCTAATGGTCTTTTTTTCCATAGCTCTGAACAAATTCTCCATTGATATTTTGAAGATGTCCAGAAAAAATATTGATATATGTAAACAAATATGGTGGCAAAGTGTCATATGTTACCCTTACCATTAACAAGAGATTGTTTGGGGGCTTTAGGGTGGGTCAGGTGTACGACTTGAGTCCTAAGCATACGACTCTTAATTTCAACTCAGGTCATGATCTCACGGTGGTTCATGAGATTGAGCCCCACATCAGGCTCTGCACTAGTAGTGCACTATCCACACAGAGCCTGCTTGGGATTCTCTCTCTGCCTCTCCCCCTGCGTGTGTGTGCGCGCGCGTACGTGTGCATTCTCACTCTCTCTCTCAAAGTAAACACTAAAAACCAAACCAAAACAAAAGAGATTGTTTCTAGATGTCCCTAACTGCAAAATTCAGCAAAAACTGAACTGATCGTAGTACACGTTCAGGGAGGTTGAGTTCCACATAACCTTACTAAAAAAGCAAACTATATATGGAAGAGAGTGAATCCTAGACAATATAATTTGCAAAGGAAGGAGAGAGATGTAGCTTTATCTTGAAGGCTTCAAGGTTATTTTGATCTAAGTAGGATCTTCTACTTAACCCTATTCCTCTGCCTCCCCTTTTCCTAGCTTTCTTCTCTAAACCTTTAGTCTCTTATTTAAAAGTGGTTACATTTTGAGATGAGAAGGCCCTAAACGATAGGTTGCGATATCAAAGACTCACCTTTTCAGCTGTGCAAAATGGCCAGACTGAGCTACACAGCCTTAAAATAAGTCGAGTTTCTCCAGGAGCCTGATGGATATGATTCATGATGCCAGGTGCTTAAGAGAAAGCAAAGAATTGTCAGGTATTTGAAACCTTGAATCAACCAGCTATTGGGGAGGATCTCTTTACTAGAATTTGTAAATAGTTTTTATGACCTGATAAAAAAAAATTTAGTTTCCTGGAGGGTATTATGTTGTGAAATTAGGCAGAGAAAGACAAAAATCATATGACTTCACTCATATGAGGACTTTAAGAGACAAAACAGATGAACATAAGAGAAGGGAAACAAAAATAATATACAAACAGGGAGGGGGACAAAACAGAAGAGACTCATAAATATGGAGAACAAACTGAGGGTTATGGGAGGGGTTGTGGGAGGGGGCGATGGGCTAAATGGGGCACTAAGGAAATCTCCTGAAATCATTGTTGCACTATATGCTAACTAATTTGGATGTAAATTTAAAAAAAAATAAAAAGAATTTTAGCTTCCCATGATATTACCTTTGAACCTCTGGTAGATCGCAGTAATAAAATTTTATTATCACTGAAATTTGGAGTTTCAAAGCATTTAAAATTACGTAGTTTTATCCCCTCTTTGTTTCTGCTGGGAAAACAAACCAGTGATTAAGTGAAACTTACACAAAGTCAGAACCAAAAAGAAGCCCTGTCTCAGGTACTTAGTTTTACCTGTGCCCCTTCCCTGAGTCTCGCCTTGGCAACTAGTTTTTCTGACTCTCTAGGCACTGTTCTTTCCATACCAGTGCTTTTCAGCCTGTCCTGTTCACGAAAATCATCTGGGTTGTCTACTCAAAACACAGCTTCCTGGACCCTTTCTTGGAGATTCTGATTGAGTCATCTTGGGAATGTTTTTAATAAGCACTGAAGTGACTGTGATGGCTTAGGTTGTCCAACATTTAGGAACTGCACCACTTATGCACCCTTGCCCTTAGAGAAAGTTTTGCTTTCTGCTAAAAGCTGATACTTTTTGGATCTTGCTCCTATGTAAAGCAAGGCTAATCTATGTTGGAAATTCTTGCACTTTGAGAATTTTGTGAACTATTAAGTTATATGCCAATTAAGTCCTATGGTCTAAAATACATCCTCTCACCCTTAATAAAAATGAGACATTAGAATTTATAATCTGCAACTGTTTTGTTTCTCTAGTTTGATTTGGTTTTCATGTAAATTTCTTTTGGAATTCTGATTTTAGTTGCAATCATCTGATGCTAATATTCTCTTAGCTTACTGTACTAGGAAGAGCTTGGGATAACGAGAAGTAGTGAAAACTGGTAAATGTGACCGGTAAATTAAAATCTTTGTTAATAGAATTAATTAGATTTCTTTGTATGTTTTTGTTTTGGTAGGCTTGATATTTCAAAACTATTAGCAAGGCTGGTTTAACTTATAAATTGACCATCTCTTATTAATTTGTTCATTCAACAAACATTTATTAGTGTCTACTATGTATCTGCTGCACTAACTAAGGTCTGTATTGGTAAAAAGAAATATATTTATAAGTGGTAGCATAAACATGAATCTGCTTCTTGCTAGAATGAATAAATTTCTTTTAGCTAAGTGTTCATGAGGAGATTGGAGACCCAAGCAAAATAAATAAATAAAACTTTCCTCTTTAAGAAAGGAAATGAAAGGAATTGTAAGAATTTAAGACCAGGTGAGGAGACTAAGTTCTGGAATTGCCTATAGAGAAAAACAAGGCAAATAGACCTGCCTACAAATGTTTTTTTGTTTGTTTGTTTTGTTTTGTTTTGTTTTGTTTTGTTTTGTTTTGTTTTAGAGGAGTGCAAGCCAGGGAGAGGGGGCAGAGAGAGGGAGAATCTCAAGCAGGCTCCACACTTCACACAGAGCCAGATGTGGGGCTTGATCCATCCCACGACCCTGGGATCATGACCTGAACCAAAATCAGTTCAGAGTCAGATGCTCAACTGACGGAGTCACCCAGTCACCCCCTGCTCACAAATGTTTTTAAGTGTAGAATTTATTTAGGAGCTTTCTTTTTCTCCCTAAGAACTTTGTATTTCAGTTCCAGGGACTTCGATTTATCCACTCCTTATATTTGTGAGTAAATGACTTTAGCTCTAGAGTTATCTCATGCCCAGATGGATTAAAATGAGACTCTTTCAGGAACTGCTGATTCTGAACCTTGAGATCTATCTGAGTGTATTTCTTTAAATGAACAGACTCCTGTTGGTTCTTTGGGCAGGGCAGGGCAGGGGAGAAATCCTCTAAGACTAATCGTTTTGCAGTGGAATGGACAAGAACCTATTTTTGTTTTCTCCTCACTTTAAACAAATAATGGTCTTAAGTGCAGGGAGATATTTAATACTTATTCATTGTGTGTTAGAGATTAGCAGTGCTATTTTGATCACTCAAGGAAATGAGAAAATATAAATGAATAGGTTGCTTATATTCTATTTGTATTCGTAGCCCCATATCACAGAGGGTGTTTTTGAAGAAGAATTTGCTTAGAAGTATACCTTTTTGGGGCTCCTGGGTGGCTCAGTTAAGTGTCCCACTCTTGATCTCAGCTCAGGTCATAATCTCCTGTTCGTGATTATCAGGCCCCCAGTTGGGCTCGGTGCTGACAGCGTGGAGTCTGCTTAGGATCTCTCTCTTCCTTTCTCTCTCTGCCCCCCGCCTATGCGTTCTTTCTTCCCTCTCTCTCTGAAAATAAATAAATACACTTTTTAAAAAAATATACTTTTGTGTTACTGGTCTTGTAGTTCTGGTTCTTGGTTTTTTTCTTTGTTTTTTTTGTTTTTTGTTGTGTGTGTGTGTGTGTGTGTGTGTGTGTGTGACTAATTCCTTGTGAAACAAAGCTTACTTTGAAATCAAAACTTTTCCCCCAATGCAACACATTCGAAATGGGAAACAAAGTAGTTGTTATGTTGCCACCATACCCACAATAAATTTTTATTTATTGTTAGTTAGCAATTACTACCATGGCAAGTCATTTTTTTGAACTGTGGTTTCTACTGTACTAGATGGTGGATGTGGTGACTTCTTAAGGCCTTTCCAGGTTTGGGATTTGGAGTTATTTATCTTCAGTTAGCTATGCATACATGATCCGCACTCACCTCAGAAACCAGTAGCCACTAGAGAGCTGAAACTTTTAAGGTGCTGCCCAACTACTCAGGGCCTGACCACACCCACTGTGAAAGGAACATCCTTCTCAAAGGGGCAGGGTCTCAGCCCTCAGCCCTTGATCAGCTTAGTACCTTTGCTATTTGGGTAACAGGCTCTTTGTTGATGGGAGTAATTGCAGGTTGTTCATTGAACCTTTTCAAATAAAGAAGCCTGTAGAAGGAATGACAGCATTTTTTAACTTGTACTAAAAATGACAGAACAATTTAATATTTAAGAAACCTAATTGAAATTGTTGATTTTTAATCTCATTTAAACACTGATGAAACCATGAGTGGCCCCAGTTTGTGAATGTGTGCCTCCTCTTTAGCCGCCTCTTTAACTCATAATATTGCTATAATACTTTCTTTGTGATGATAAATAGTAGCTATCTACCGCATAGTTAGTTTTAGAGGTGAGAAACACATACATGTGTTTTCTTAAGTTTGAATCATAAATAATCTCAAGTGAAAATTTCCTGACATGGGATAATACTACTGATGAAACACAGTGGAAAAAAATTCAATACAGCTGTTTACAAAAGGTAAAAAATTAAGTGTTTGAACAGATTTATTGGGGTAGATGGGTGGATGCCAGCAGGAATCCTGAAAGTGACTCTAGCCACTTTTACTGATCACTTCCATCTGCCTTTATATATGCAGGGGTACACATATGTTCAAAAGAGAAAAATACAAAAATGATCCAATTCAGCCTACTTTAATTTTTCACTTCCTTTTTACTGAGATCATTAGACTCAGTCAGCTCCTACAGGTAGTTCCCCCCCCCCCCCCCCCCCCCCAGTATACAAGTGACAGTACTCTTTGTTACTCGTGAGCTCATCAAGAAATCGAATGATTTTGGGGAGTCTGGGTGGCTCAGTCAGTTAAGCGACTGAGTTCGGCTCAGGTCATGGTCTCATGGCTTGTGAGTCCTGAGACAGCTCAGAGCCTAGAGCCTGCTTCAGATTCTGTGTCTCCCTCTCTCTCTGCCCCTCCCCACTTGTGCTCTGGCTTTCTCTCTCAAAGATAAACATTAACATTTTTTTAAGAAATCAAATAATTTTTTTTTAAGTTATTGTCCATGCTCAGGACATTTAAAACTTTTGACCACCTTCTCTTTGAAACACCTTGTTTCTGTGATACTGGTTCTCTCTCCCAATTCTCCCATTGCAATATAGTATCCTGACTTCTCCCTTGTAATACTAATTGTTTGTTTTCTGGCTTTCCTTTCACTGGATAAGCTCCATGAGGTCAGAGACTGTCTTGTCTTGTTCACTGCTCTGTATTTAGTCCCAGGTCTAATACTGTATAGGTAATGAGATAACTCTTCAAGTGTTGGCCCTGTTCTGCTATTTCTCACTTGTTTTTTCATTGATACTGATGCCTTCAATTACTGTCTATACAGTGCATCCACTGTCCATCATTTTCATTTTGACTCCTATCCTTGCATTTCAGCCCCTCTTTTTTTGTTCCAAGTTTAATATGAAATAGTATTCACAATTTATTTTTATAATGTTATTTATTTTGAGAGAGCCTGCCTGAAAGTGGGGGAGGGGCAGGGAGAGACGGAAAGAGAGAGAATCCCAAGCAGGCTCCACACTGTCAGTGCGGAGCCCAACCGCAGGGTTCAAACTCAAGAACTGTGAGATCATGACCTGAGTCAAAATCAAGAGTTGGACGCGTAACTGACTGAGCCACCCAGGTGCCCCCACAATTTACTTCTAAAGTGGAAAAGTAGAATACCAAATTTATGTAGTTAAATAGAAACAACAGGGCCACAGTTGATATTTACCTACTTCCTCTTGTTACTTGCTCAAATCTGGTTGGTCTTTTATATAAATATACTAGATGTTTTAAGTTTTCCCTTCAGTTCGTGTTCCTCCGTTCTGTCTTTAATGGTATGACCGAAGCAGTCTGCTTAAATAAATGATCTCATCAGGTAATGTTTTTCTGTTACCCTATGAGATAAAACTTAGGAATTAGCCTTTTTATTTTTAGTTAGTTATTTGGTTCTGTGAAGTCAGGGAGCAGCTTTTAGCTCAAAAACGAAAAACTTCCTGTGTTTAGAACTACCAGAAATGGGACTAAACTGTTTCAGTAGTGGTTGTGTTCTGCTTCACTTGTAAGGATATGGAAGGATAGATAGTAAGCAGTTCTCAAATTGGACGAGTTATTAGAGCTTTTTGAAGCTATACATACTCCGGGCCTTTGATTTTATTTTTCAAACTGCTTAGGTCTTCCACATTCTGGCCCAGATGAGTTTTTAATGATTAGGGTCACATCCTGATCACTCCCTACTGCATCTTATACACAGTAGGTGCTAAATATACATTTTTCAGTGAATGAATAACTTCTGGGCATTTTCCTGGGTAGATGAGCTGAGGTTCTTTGTTTCCTGCTCAAACTTAGTTCTTTTATGTGAAATTATCAGATCTGGATTGAAAGTATTATGATTAAGTCTTGTGCCCCTGCATGTGTGTTCTCGGTCAAGTCATTTACCATCTCAGAACCTGCTTTTCCATCTGTAAAATTAGAATGGCAGTTGCTGTAAGGTAAGTTAGTTACATTGTGAAGACTAAAAGCATGTGAAAAATGTTTTATAATCTGAAAATGCTTTGTAAATGGTAGAAATTATTCAAAACTGATGGCTTTTAAATATATATTAATATATATTGTTTAAAATATGTCACTAATACTATTCTTTCACTTTACACTTAGGCTCATTTTTTAGCCTAGCAAAGAAAATAAATACAGTTGCTTTCTCTTAAAAACCAATATATTTCCTCAGCTCTTCAAGGCAAAATTTCCCTCTTAGATTGTTAAATTCTTAAAGTTTTTATTTATTTTGAGAGAGACAGAGAATCCCAAGCAGGCTCCGCACTGTCAGCATGGAGCTCAGTGCAGGGCTTGCACTCATGAAACCATGGGATCATGACCGAAACCAAGAGTTGGATGCCCAGCCAACTGAGCTACCCAGGCACCCCAAATTCTCAGTATTTTATTTATTTTTTATTTTTTGAATGTTTACCCATTTTTGAGAGACAGGGACAGAGTGTGAGCAGGGGAGGGGCAGAGAGAGAGGGAGACAGAGAATCTGAAGCAAGCTCCAGGCTCTGAGCTGTCAGCACAAGGCCTGTCTCTGGGCTCAAACTCATAAGCTGTGAGATCAGGACCTGAGCTGAATTCAGATGCTTAACCACCTGAGCCACCCAGGTGCTCCTCAGTATTTTTAATTCCAAGTTATCAGGGTCTGTGGATCTCTGTACTTAAGTTTTTGTGCCAGATTTGGGGACCAAGATATGAAAAGTACCACTAGCAAAATTAAATAAACATTTTCCCCCCAAATAGACCACATTTGATAGAATTTTCCCAGTTTTAAGATTTGTCTTAAATCTCTGGTGCTTGACTGTGTTTAGGTGACAAAATCAATGAACTACTAGCAAAAAAAAAATTTTAATCTAAACACCTTAATTCCTTATTCTTAGTTCGTTAATGTGGTTCTCTATAGTTACAGCTTTATATTACATATAAATGTTATAATTATGTATTTTTGTTGGTACTTCCTTGTGTTAACTTTTTTTATTGTATGTAGTGGAATTAGATGCATGATTATTCCATGGTGCTTCAGAAAGCACTGTCTCAGTTGAAGATGAGTGGGTTCCTGAATCACAGCTTTATGAATTAGTACCTAATAAGGGAAATTTGTTGTAAGAAAGGGCAAATTCTTGAGTCTGAGGAGGAAGAGATGTCTCACAGATCTGGGATACCTTCATAAGTAAGATATATTAACAAATCAGTTGTTCATAAGATAGGGACTGGGAAAGAAAGTTACTGGTGTTTGTATAGTAAACCTGTGTTCATTCTTCCCTTTCAAACAGGTCAGTATATGTTTTGTGCCCTATTTTATCACAAAAAAGAGAAGAAATACTGCAGTGAATGAAGATTCCTCTGCATTTTAGCACTGCCTTTTCTACTGTAGTTGGCTTTTGAATGAGGATGACAATGGAAGAGATGAAGAATGAAGCTGAGACCACTTCCATGGTTTCTATGCCCCTCTATGCAGTCATGTATCCTGTGTTTAATGAGGTGAGTCGGTCAACATTTCCTCATATGGTCTCTGCAATTCTTGATGCCTGCTTCATTTATTCATTTATTCCTTCATGTAACAAGTGCATAAATTAGTTTCATCTATGTGTTAGACATTGTACCAGGACTGGACATAAAATAGAGGGAATGGGGCACCTGGATAGCTCAATTGGTTAAGCATCCGACTTTGGCTCAGGTCATGATCTCACGATCTGTGAGTTCGGGCCCCGCATAGGGCTCTGTGCTGACAGCTCGGAGCCTGGAGCCTGCTTCAGATTCTGTGTCTCCCTCTCTCTCTGCCCCTCCCTTGCTCATGCTCTCTCTCAGAAATAAACGTTAAAAAGAAATTAAAAAAAAAAAAGTGGGGGAAGAAAAAACCTAGACGTATTGCTTCCCATCTGGAAGTTTCACTATAGAGGGAAAGACAAATAGTGAACAAAACAATGCAAGTAATTATATAAATGGGAAGTTGTGGTAAGTGCTATGAAGGTTTACAAAAACAAAAAAACAACAAAAAAACCCTGTTGTTACCTAGCAGGTGGGACCTGCTTTAGGGGTCAGGACCAGCCTCAATGAAGATGAGACCTATACACTATGACAGAAAAGAGATAAATAAAAGGGGTAGACAGTTGAAGAGTCGGGGATAAGCACATTTTAGGTAGCAGAAGAACAGGCACAAAAATATCCTGATGAATTCTAGTTAGTAGTGTTAAAACATTTCTACTGATAAAGAGAAGATACCATTGCTTTAGTATCTAGAGCAGATGTAGTTGCTTTTTTACTTGAGGAATTTTCTAGGAGTTAATAATAGTACATTTGCACTTTTTCTTTTAATTTAATATTAATATGCTAAGATTTGTAGAGAATTACAGAGCTGGAAGTTCCTTACAGATAATTTAATCACCCTTCCTTTTAATCGTGAGCCAAGTTCCTATTACATAAAATTGCGTTCCTGAAATTACTTAGGACTAAGAGCTAGGACTGTAAATTTAGTGGCTTCAGCCCTTCTGTCCATTTAATTAAGGCGTTTTGTTGTTGTTGTTGTTTGTTTTGGGTTGTTGTGGGGTTTTTTGCACTTAATTAATTATAAAGCTGTCAACAGCATTAACCTTATTGTTGCTACTGTAACCTGGAAACCCTCACCATTTCCATGGGCTTTTTATTCCTTTTTGTAAAGTATTTATATTAGAGTAAGATTCTGGGTTTCAAAGCCATTTCTCCCATATTATTAGTTTTATTGATCATGTATTTGATGCACTTATGGTCTTAAGTCTTAGGGACAATAGAGAACGATTCATCCTCTTCAACTTGGAAACCACAGACATAGTTGCCATTTCAGACATACACTTTGGAATTCCAAATGCTATTTGTCAAATAGTGTTATGTTCAGTGAGGATAAAAGAAAACTCAAAAACAGTGGCTTGGATACAAGTTATTTCTCTTGCAGAAAAAACTGTGGCAGTAAGTGGTCCAGTGCTAGTATAATTATGACTCAGTATCATAGTGCTTGGGCTGCTGATTCTCCATTCATCGTGTTCTAAGTTGTCTGGAAGGTACAAAAAAAATGGAGCAGGGGGTGAGGTGTTTTTTCGAGCTGATTCAGCTTCCTTAAAGTAACCTTTTTGGAATTCCTGTACAAGACTTCCATTTACATCTCATTGGCAAGGACTTAGTCTTATGAACACACCTACCTGCAAAGGATGTTGGGAAATTTAGAAGTTTTGTTACTAAAGAGGAAGCAATAGGAGGCATCTTTTGAAAAACATGTCCCTATTACACTGGTACCATGGTAGCAATGGAGGTACTCTTTTAGGTCTGGTTATACCCATCTCTGCAAGTATAGCCAACACTCCAGTAAGTCCACCATTTTGTTCTAATACCTACCATTTATTACAAGACTACAGTTATTGTTAGAAGCAAATGCTTCAGTTCTGTTTAGTATATATTTACTAAATGTCAACCATTTATTTGCTGAGTAGCCTGCTAGGGCCTAGAGATGTAGAGAAGAAAAAGGCAATATACCTGTCCTCAGGAATTGTGGGGAGCACAGATGTTTAAGCAAATACATAATTTAATTATCCTTGTACCATGTAGGAGGTAAGAAGATAGTCACTGAGAGCTGTTGAGTAACCTTTGTTGATGATTAGTGTTTAATTTCTCAGGTACTTCGAGAAGCAGTATGGCAGTTCTACCCAGAGGTGCTCTCTCTTTCCTGGTCTATATAGCTACCCCTGTAGGCTTTTGGCCCAAGTTGTTTTGGGGCATTTCTATATTCATCCAGTATTTTGAGTCTTTACTTGAAGGAAGGGCAATGTGTGTTGTAGAGCTTCTGTTTGACTCTCTAGTTAGTGAAGAGGAATTAGAGAAGCTTTTTTTTTCTAACAATTAGAGTGATCTTTTCCTACATATGGAAAATGGATTTTATTTGAATCTTCACTTTGGAAAATAGTTACATAGGATATGAGATTCTGGTAAAATGCACTATTGGGATTGATACTGATCCATCTTTTCTAATTTATTCATGTGTAAGTAAAATTAATTTGAAAGAAAAAGAAATGGCTATGAATGGACTGGTAAATCTTTTCCAGAAATAAAGGCAATGATTCTTGCCAGATGATATCTTAAAAAATATGTGGGTTAATGGGCCCAGAATTAGAACATGTTGCCAAATGATTCATAGTTGGTTCAAGAATTAGTTGTTAGAACTGAATATGAAAATGAAATGGCAAGAGGTAGCCGACTGAGAGATATTATATCAAATTGTCAGGGTCTAGTTCTCGAATTTATGATCTAACACCATGGTATCAAGCTTTGTATAAAAATTATTTGTCATGTTATTTAAACACAAGTATTCAGAGGGGTGCCTGGGTGGCTCAGTCGGTTGAGCGTCCGACTGCATCTCGGGTCATGATCTTACGGTTTGTGAGTTCGATCCCCGCGTCGGGCTCTGTGCTGACAGCTCGGAGCCTGGAGCCTGTTCCGGATTCTGTCTCCCTTTCTCTCTGCCCCTCCCCTGCTCACACTCCATCTCTGTCTCTCTCAAAAATAAACATTAAAAAATTAAAAAAAAAAAAAAAAAAAACAAGTATTCAGAAATAAAGTCTTTTAGAAATAGTGGTAGTAGGTCTCCTCTCTGATAGAGATATGAATGAAATCTGGGGCTTGATTTAGGAATGGCATAAAATAATTGTGCCTTTAAATGTGCAGTGTTTGGTTGGAAAGAATACAATACTAGCTTTGTTCTCTGACATTCCAGTATATTAACGTAACATCCTAAATAAGATACCTAATCAGTTAAACATTAATATTTAACTATAGTTCAAACATAGATTTTTCCACAAGTCTACTAATGGGAAAATTAGAATCTAGTTTGGCTCTGTTTTTCTGTGCTATGAGGATTTAAAGATAAAATGGTTGTCGAATTAATCTTATAGAAAATAGTATCAGAGTAGGGATGAATGTTTTCCTCTGAAGCTAAAAGCTGCACTTAATTTTGTCCACAGTGTATTGTAAGTTTAAAAGCTGATGCATTCTCACCTTGACATTACATCCGTAGTAGTGACAGTGGTAATCTGGAAGTCATCTTGTAGAACAGAGTTTTAGATAGTAGGACATCCTTACACCTGGGAAATTGTAATACTGTTACTCCAGCTCACAAAGCAAAGTTATTTATGGTATTCTGGGAGTTTGATGCTTGCTAAACTTAATGAAGCTATGCCAAGACTGCTGAGAAAGGAGTAGGCTTCTTATTTAATCAGCTGCTGCAGAGTTCAGAGTCCCAAGTATATTGCATGTGTTGTAAATGTACTGTGTAATCGGTCTCCTGGTTGCATTATGAAATAATGAGTTTATAGAAGCCTCATGACAAGTCCTAGATCAGATTCTCAGGTACTGTATCACTATCTACTGATTTTTGTGTATGGAGGAGGAGAGAGGTATAGTTCAGTTCTTCATTCCAGGAAAAGATACACCATGTATCATTTTTTCCTTTGACTTTTTATTTTATTATTTAATTTTTTTTAATTTTTTTAATGTTTATTTATTTTTGAGAGATAGACAGAAAGAGAGTCAAAGTGCTAGCAGGGGAGGGACAGAGAGAGAGGGAGACACAGAATCTGAAGCAGGCTCCAGGCTCCGAGCTGTCAGCACAGAGCCCGATGCGGGACTCGAACTCACGAATCGTGAGATCATGACCTGAGCGTTAAGTTGGTTGCTTAACCGATTGAGCCACCTAGGCACCCCTTCCTATGACTTTGTAGAGGAATTGTTTTAAGGTGAAGTATAATTTTTTTTAATTGGAAGAAAAAAAATCAAACTCCAAAAGTTGAGCATGGTAAACATCTCGACAGTGAAGACCTGGGTTTTACCTGAAATCCCACCATCCAGAGGTGACCATACTTGATATCTTGCATAAGAATTACCGTTCTGCCTCTTACTTAGGCTGTATAATCTTATCTTCTTTTATTATTTATAAGATAATGATAACCAGTAACATGTTTATTTTTCATAACTCTGTGAAGTAAATGACTTCAAACATTGTAGTGCTAAGAATAGTACCAAGCATGTAGTGAAGTATTAGCTGTTATTCAGGAATCTTTCATGTAATTTTCTGTAGACCATTCTTAAGGAGACATTTTTGTAAAAGTTAGGTGGCTCTGCTTACTTTTTTTGCTGGACAACTTGGCAACCCCAGGAATGGATCAATTTAGAAACGGTTAACTGCATTTATTATGTATAAAACACATGACTGCATTTGTCTTCTGTGTGACAGCACAGAAGTTAGTAGGTGGCCTCTTGATTCTATCTACTTTTGTCGTAGGGTTTGGTTTTTTGTTTGTTTGTTTGTTTGTTTGTTTTCTTTTTTTGACCTGGTTCACCTCATTCTCATTTGAGTCATGAGAAATGTACCTTTTATACTGGTGTCCTGGCCCTGTTTGGTTCCTTAAAGAATAGGAGCAGTAGTCTTTGTGGGGAAGGGAGAAAGATGTCAGCATGGGGGAAATCATGCTTGATTTTGAGGAAGCAAAATTTAAAAAAAGAAAGTCTTATGCAAGACCTGTAAAACTTGAGCAACCAAAGGGTTAAATGGATTTTTTCTTTTTTTTTTAAATTATGGGTGTAAGAGACTGGCTTGATAAGTAGAAAAGGAAGTATAGGAAAGAACTAATAACTTTTGGAGGGACCAATGTAATAAATGAGCTCTCTGTGGAATCAAAATTATGTGTAACCTTTTGAAATATTTTCATGAACATTCTAAAGCAAAGTTTGCAGTTAGTAGTAAGTGCTCTCAGAAGCTATCAAAAATAAGTTCCAGGAGGAGCTCACAAAACTGAGAGTAGGCAGGATGTGAGGTGAGCCTTGCTTCACCCAGCCTATCATAACCCTCTAGGTAGGACTTGAGGCACTTGTCCTTATGTTTTTGGTGAAATGAGATATTATGTGCCCCTTTCTCTCATGCTCATTTTTTTTTTCCTTTACCCTTTTACTGGTGACATGGAAATCCTAGATGGCTGAGCCCCAAGGAAAGTCCCTCCTTGTCCAGATAGATATCCATTAATCAAGGTGTAATCATATTTTCCTCCTCCTTAGAATTCAAAATGTGGTGTGTGCACTATCAATTACAGCTAAGAAATGATGGATGTTGGCTCATTAAAGATACCCTGGCCAACAACTGTTATCTCAAAAGCTAGAAAAAGCAACTGGGCTAATTAATGAAAGCATTGGAAACAAAATGGAAATTCTTTTCTGTTCTGAACTTACATACAGTGTTTACACCCCCATGTGTTGCCAACCTGAAGAAATACATAAGTGGGAGAATAGCCAAGGAAGAAGATTTTAAGAGGATACCCTCTTTAGGACCATTCAGATCTCTCTTTCATAAAGACTTTTTTTCCTACTTCAACTGATAGTGATCCCATCAGTGTCCGTGTAGTGGCTTACTTAAATTGATCTTCTGGGGTTCCAGGACTATAATCTATTTCTTTGTATCTGTTACACTGACCTCCTTACACATGGTAGAAACTCAGGAATTTGTTAGTTCTTAAGTAGTTGAAGAGGTTCAATGATAGGGGGACTGCCAGTCTGCAAAGGGTGAATTCAGGGAGGCTGGGTAGCATTAGTGGCTTGTGCATAGGTTTTGGAACCAGAGAGAACTGTTATGAATTCTGCCTCTGTACTTATAGCTACTGAACATTGGGTAAATTTATGCAAACTGAATTTCTGCCTTTTAAAATAGAGATGATGATCGCTAGTTACAGATTGTGAGGATGAGATACTCTATAAAAATACTGTATATAACAAAGTTCATTACAGGTGCTAAGTAAATGATAATTGTCATTAGGATACAACAGAACCTTACATTGTCATGAAAGGTAGGATGAACATGATTTTATAATCAAATCATCTATCACAAGTGAAAGATCTAAAAAGGAAGCACTTTTTATTCGGGAAGATAAAAACATATCTTGCTGCCTGAGTATTACAGGCTGAAATTATAAATAGATTCAAGAACAATTTAGATAAATTTATGGATGAGAGATTAAGTTCAATTCAAAAAATATATATGTGCCTGCATGCCTGGTATTCCCTGGGCAATGTGGATATCGTATGAGTAATAAAGCCTAGTGGGTTTATTACAAGTTGTGTGGGTATATAATGTATCCCAAAATGACTCCCAGCAGAGTTCTGGTGAGGTGCTTCACAGCTCACAGATTTGATTTAGTATATACCTGACTTTTCCTTTTCTTTTCTAAGATAACTTATGTAAACTTAATCTAGAAATCCAGAGATGCTGATGTCTGTCTTGGTACTTTTATTACTTCTTCACAGAATTTTCTGGGCCTCTTTTACTTGCCTTGACCCTTTCACATAACAACCAGTACAGAAAGAGATAATAATGCTGACACTTGAAGGTACACATCTGACTCAGACCTTTGACTTGCTGAAAGAGGTCAGAGTGTGGTGTAAACCCAAATAAGGAAATGGTTCCTATCAGAGTGGAAAACATTCATCCTGTCTGCCTGCCTCTCCCTCCCTTGCACAAGAACTTGAGATGAGAAGAGCTGTATTGTTATTTTAATCTTAAGTAGTATTCATTATAATTAAATGAATTCCATGGAAGAAGTTTTCATTTTTGGAAGCATACTTTCTTTAATTTTATAATCTTACGTAGTTGCTTCTTTGTTGTATTTGCCTATGTGGTTCCCTTGTATCTTCCCAGCAATGTTAGTTTTACAGGATTTGTAGAAGCCAAGCTAAATACTGAATTAAATGGTCTGTTATTTATTTTTGGAGATAACGTATTTATCTTGGCAGATTTTGTTGTTTTTGCCTTATGTTTCAGGTGCATAACTTGTAGGGAGATAAGGTTCTTGGCATTTCTGTTTTGTTTAGAAAATAAAGTGTAGGCCATTCCTTAAATACATGTATGTATGCTTATATTGTTTATAAAGGCAAAGTTACATTTTATTGCCTCCAAGGATTGAAAGGAATATTTACTTCAAAATATGCTCTGTTCATAAGGTTTTTGTAAAAATATTCCACTTGCATAAAAATCTATAAAAGTTACATTGTTTTTGAACATTTAATATTGTCCCCAGTAAAAAAATATATACTTTAGGGTACTTAGGTGGCTCGGTCAGTTGAGTGTCCAACTTCAGCTCAAGTCATGGTCTTAGTTCGTGAGTTTGAGCTGCATATTGGGCTGCTTGCTGTGGGGGTGAAGCTGCTTTAGTTCCTCTGTCCCCCTCTCTCTGCCCCTCCCCCACTTGTACTCTCTCAGATATGGAGGTTAATAATTTTTTTTAAATATAAAGCTTAAAAATACACACACACACACACACACACACACACATATACACATATATATACACATTGAGTTTTACTGAGTTAATTGGCCCAATCATTAGAGACCAAAGGAATATGAATTTAACCGAAGGTAGTTATTTTAAGCCTAGCAGTTAACTCTTCAACAAATGGCTTTTTTTTTTTTTTTTTTAACATTTATTTATTATTGAGAGAGCATGAGCATGGAAGGGGCAGAGAGAGAGGGAGACACAGAATCCGAAGCAGGCTCCAGGCTCTGAGCTGTCAGCACAGAGCTTGATGCGGGGCTTGAACTGACAGACTGCAAGATCAGGACCTGAGCCAAAGCCAGATGCTTAACTGACTGAGCCACCCAGGCGCCCCAGCAAATGGCGTTTTTTTTTTAATGAAATTTTATTTATTTATTTTTTTTTGGCTCACTGAAAAATGAATTCTATAAAGTATATAATAAGGACACTTATTTTTCATAATTGTAAACCTCACATTTTGATACTAAAATTAGAAGCTTTGGAATTCAACTTTTGAGACAGTATTTTAGGTAACCTTTTTTTTAATCCCGGTAACATAGAAGACAGATGATCCACAGTCTTTATTTAGTATCAAACCTTTTATCAGTGCTATTTTCTAATTAATAAAATATACTAACGTCAGCTTAATTCCTGGCTGAGGAATTGTAAAATAATTAAAAAGGAGTAAAATACAAAGAATCTTAAATAAATGTTTTCTTGGTATTGATCATTTTATATTCGGTGCACACCCAACTTACCATGTACTTGAAATAGACTATTGAGAATTGATCTTGAATCCCATTTTCAATAATTGAAGTAAATATGTTTATTCTTTCTGTAGAGACTTAATATTATTTTGCATTCTATGCTTATTTTAAATCTACTTTTAAAGTAGAGCTTGTCTTCGTTTTTTCGTTTTTGTTTTTGTTATTTTGAGAGAGAGCAGGGAGAGGGAGAAAGAATCCTAAGCAGGCTCCATGCCCAGCAGGGAGCCCTATGCTGGCCTTGATCTCACGACCCTGAGTTCATGACCTGACTCAAAATCAAGAGTCAGAAGTTCAACCAACTGAGCCACTCAGGTGCCCCGAGTGTGTTTTTCTTCTCTTCTCTTCTCTTCTCTTCTCTTCTCTTCTCTTCTCTTCTCAATGAAAAACTATATATTCCTTAATTTCTCATGGTCTCTAATGAAAATTTTAGATAGCCTGTATATTTGAAGAATTATGGTGATTTAGAATAATTAGCAAGTGTTTTTGTTAATCAAATGATGGATGTATCAGTGTGATTACTATAGATTGGAATATCAGAAATGTGCTTTTTCTAAGAAAATTGATATTAACAGTGATTTAAAATTTTTATTACAGCTAGAACGAGTAAACCTGTCTGCAGCTCAGACACTGAGAGCAGCTTTCATTAAGGTGAGGTGCACATAATTTATTATGATTAAAATGTATGTTACATATAAACCTGAATATCATGTGATAATTGCCACTTTATTTCCTTCTAGTGAAAACCTCTCAGCTATCTCAGGTCTGTTTTAGTGTACTCTTTAAAGCTTAAAACACTTCCAAAAAGTGAATTGACAGAAATGCTGTTTCCTTAGCATTCATCTTTTTATCACTTTTATGCTTTTGAAACTAATTTCTTTGGAGTCTCTTCTCTTTAGCTTTAGAGTATATTTTCAATTTCTTTTCCTGTTATTTGACTTGATAAAAACCTTTTGGTGACTCAGTTAGTTGGGTGACAGACTTTGGCTCAGGTCATGATCTCACAGTTCGCGGGTTCAAGCCCCACATCAGGCTCTTCACTGACAACTTGGAACCTGGAGCCTGCTTCGGTTTCTTGGTCTCCCTCACTCTCTGCTCCTCCCCTGCTCGGTCATGTTCTCTCTCTCTCTCTCTCTCTCTCTCTCTCTCTCTCTCCCTCCCTCCCTCCCAAAAATATCAAAAAAAAAAAAAAGCTCTTTGTAAAATTATAATTTGAAAATATGTTTTTCATATTGCTTACTTACAGAACCTAAGTATAAAACAGTATTTTTGATGGGAAAATAAGAACTGTGTGTAGGTCAGATTAAGGATACCTTTTCCTTATACGGTCGAGTCACTTAGAGTCAACTTTTTCATTGTCTTCAGATTTGGAGACATTTAATAATTACTAGCCACGTACTATTTAATAATTACTAGCCACGTGTTGCTGTTGAATACTTAAAATATGGTTGGTTCAAATTGAGTTGTACTCCAAGTACAAAATATACACCAGATTTTGAAGACTTAGTACAAGAAAAAGAATGTAAAATAACTCAGCAATAAGTATTTTATAGTAATTACATACTGAAATGGTAATATTTTGGTTGTACTCCTAAAATGATTTCATGTGTTTCTTTTTACTTTTCTAATGTGGCCACTAGGAAATTTAAAATTACAATGAATGACATTTGTTGCTTGAGTTATATTTCTGTTGGACATCCCTATTCTACATATTGGGTGCAGTCTTTCATATAAAACTTTATTCATCCCCCTTCCTTTCCCGGTATATATCAGGGTGCCCAAATCTTTAATTTTTATTTACTTTGTGTGTATTTGTTTCTGTCTGTAGCTAAGATAATTTATATTTCAGGTAAAGTATTTTAATGTTTAAATCTAGAAAAAAATGTATAGTTAAGTTTTATTGGAATAAAACCATAATGCCATCCAGCTTGATTTCTTTTTATGGCAAAGATTAGTTTATCGATACCACTCTTTTTTTTAATTTTTTTTTTTAACGTTTATTTATTTTTTTGAGACAGAGAGAGACAGAGCATGAACGGGGGAGGGTCAGAGAGAGGGAGACACAGAATCCGAAGCAGGCTCCAGGCTCTGAGCTGTCAGCACAGAGCCCGACGCGGGGCTCAAACTCATGGACCGCGAGATCATGACCTGAGCCGAAGTCGGCCGCCCAACCGACTGAGCCACCCAGGCGCCCCTATCGATACCACTCTTAACTGGTAGCATAGACTATGTCACTAGACATCTCTCCTCCCTCACCATAAGAATTTACATTGTATGTATTAGATTAGAGCTATTTTGATGTGATTAATACTCTAAAAAGCACTGCCTGTATATGTATACATAGTAGCTTAATTAAAATATGTTCTGACAAATCATTGGGTTAATGAAGAAAATGAATCAAGTAACACCATCAGTGTTGTGTTTCTTTTTTTCTTTGAGTTTGGTGTGGTTTTGGAATGGCATATTTAGTCATTAGGGAGGCATGATGGAAACTGTTTTAAGCTGACTTTCAACCTATTTTCAGTGTGGCCAAAGAAGGGAAGGAAAGGCAACTTATTTCACAATATAGTATTGAGGGACGCCTGGGTGGCTCAGTCGGTGGAGCGTCTGACTTCGGCTCAGGTCATGATCTCACAGTCGGTGGGTTCGAGCCTCGCGTCAGGCTCTTGTGCTGACAGCTCAGAGCCTGGAGCCTGCTTCTGATCCTGTGTCTTCCTCTCTCTCTGCCCCTCCCCCACTCTCACTTTGTCTCACTCTATCTCTCGAAAATAAATAAATGTAAAAAATAAAAATAAAAAAAACAACAATATAGTATTGATAAGGCAAAAGTCCATTTTTCAACTTTTCTGATAGCAAGAACAGAGAGAAATTTCTCCTGCTCATCATAAAGAGGACTCTGTCTGAAGTAGTAGATGATATCCTCAATGTTATTCCTAAAAGAGACAAAATAATTTTGTTAAGCTTTTTCTTTTAATATACTTATATATAATCTGATGTTTTAACACTAAAGTACAATTTAAACTGTGTTTAAAGTATGTGGTTATGATAGATCTGGTTTACCATATGGATAAATTTTGTTAGCCTTGGCACTGATTCTTAATTGGGGAAAGTGGAAGTTATTTTGAGAGGAAAACAAATTAGTTTGCCTTGATTTTATCATTATTATCATATTTAATTTGTTAATGTTTTAAATGTTTATTCATTTTTGAGAGAGAGAAAGACCATCATTGTGAGTGGGAAGGGGCAGGGGAAGGAGCAGAGAGAGGGAGACAAAGAATCCGAACGAAACAGGCTCCAGGCTCTGAGCTGTCAGCACAGAGCCCGAGGAGGGGCTTGAACTCAAGAACTTTGAGATCATGACCTGAGTCAAAGTCAGATGCTTAATCGACTGAGCAAATTTAATTTGTTAAATTTCAAATGGAATTAAAAGGACATGCCTTAAAAAGATGAAGATTTTGTGTTTTTAAAACTAGAACTTACTTGACAGTTTTTTTTAAGTTTATTAATTTTGAGAGAGGGGGAGAGGCAGAGAGAGAGAGAATCCCGAGCAAGCTCCACACTGACAGTGCAGAGCCCTATGCAGAGCTCAGACTTACAAACTGCAAGATTTGAGCCCAAATCAAGAGCCGGATGCTTAACCGACTGAGCCACCCAGGCGCCCTTGAAAAAGATTTTAAAAGCCTCACTCACCCATATATCCCTATTAATATCCATAATATATATGCCTATGTTTCCAGTTCTTTGACCACAACACAGTGTCATCTATCAAGGTTTAATATTTATTTTTATTATTATCACAAGAAAAAGGATTAAAATAGTTTCTCCCAAGATGAAATACTAATAAATACTATCTTTTAAGATACCTGTTCTCCTTGGTTCTTTTTCCTCTTGGAAAGTTTTGATAGGTTTTGCTGTTGAGAATCACCGAATCACAAGAGTGGATGTTACTGCCTTTGAGGATAGTTTCCTGTCATAGTTGGGTTCTTTATAAAAATTGGACAACCATAGAATTCAAGGTTGTATTCTGGGGCAGACCTGAAGATATAGATAGATAAAGTCACCAGTTTAAGCATAGATCTGTTTATTTTGTCAGTCAGAAGAATTGGGTAGATTTAAGGCATTTAAAATTAAAAGTAAGTAGCTTAATTAGGATTTCAGCCAGAAGATACTAAGACTATAATTCCTAAGCTATGTGCCTAGGCACCCTGCGTCCCCACAGCAAACTCAGATGGGTGCCATGAGTTATGTTAAACATCTAAAGGAACATAGTGATACTAAACATCTGTTAGACCCTGTGAACTATGCTAGCTTGAAGTAGTTTGCAATTCCAACATACTAGATTAAGCCCTATTCCTTTCAATGATGTCATATCTTTATGAGGTTGGAATTTTGGCCATTGCTGTGAGAAAAAGCAGGTACCACAAGAAAATCAATATACAACAGGAAGTGAGGGCAGGGTCCAATCTGATTCCAACATTTGAGAATTGTGCAGTGCCCAACAGGTGCATATATCTCAGTAGCAAGTAATCTTGGTTATTTAAGAATTAAAGAAAGTATTCTTCTTTCAATTTATGTATTTCTTAAAGACGACTACATTGTTAGAAGAACGCAAGTACTTATTAAGTTGTTTGAACCTAACTACTTAATACATAGCACTATTAAGGTATATTTCTTAGCACTAAGACACTTGTGAACTGAGAAGGCTTGATACTTCTGCAAGATTTCTGTAATGCTCCAGTTTGGGCAGTTTCCAGACCAACTTGATGTTGGAAACTTTATTCTCAGACTGTCAGCATTTAGTTCTTTTGGCACCGTATTATAACTTAATCAGAGAGAGATTGTCTTCCTGCTGAAACTTTTTGTGAGCAGGTGGGGAATGCGCTCCTGCCTCCTAAAACAATGCATTATATAGGCAATTTGATGCTACTCAGAGAAGGAAGATAAACCACTGTTATCAAATACTGGCTTATTTACATAGTGTATATAATTTTGTGACAATTCACCAAATTAATGTTGATACCATCTTAACCCATATTTATACAATTTTTCTTCGAAAGGTAGTCTTGTATTTTAAAAATAGATTCTATCTTACATATACTCATGGAAGGAAAAATCAAAACAGGTTATAAAAGGGAATGAATTCATAGGATACACTTTATTGTTACTAATCATCTATGAAAATGACTTCCTTAAGTAGCATACGACGGCAGTTAAAATGGTCCCAGGATTGAGATAAATGTGCATATTTTCTTTTCCCATTCCATCCGAAAACCTTTCAGTGTTTGGTACTTGAAAAACAAGATGTTATAATGGAAAGAGCATAGGAACAGAAGAAAGCTAGATCTGCAGTGATACCAGAAAAGAATTGTAAAGGCAGAGGTTAAGTGTGCTTGACACATAAGGAAGTAAATAGATCGCTGTCCGATTATGATCATAAATGGTGTTTCTATTTGCCGTTTAATATTGGGCAAAAATGATAAGAAATCATCAGCACAATGATTCAAATTGACAGGCATCTTAAAACAAACTTAGAATGTCATTACAAAATTTTTAAAAATAGTAAAATGGGACAAAATCACTGGGAAAGACCCAAATCAGAAAGTTAACTTTGATAAGCTCAGAACTCCTATGTTCAGTCCTGAAATGGCTAGAAGATTTTAGTGCCCTAGTGAATGTAAGTAACATAGAACCAATACAGACTCATTAGTGAGACAAGCTCAGGAGATAGCAAAAGGATGAAATGATGTTCTGTAAATTATCCTTGCTACAAATATTCTTGCTACAAAAATAAAATAGGAAATGAAAATCATTATGTGGGAAAGTAGTTAAGGGATTATATAGCTTAAATAAAACCTGCAAAGGGAACCCTGCTTTTTTGTTTCATTTTTGTTTTTCTTGACTTACTGTTCATTTAAATGCCAAGGATCTGCAAAGTACTGGTAACATAAGTATTACTTGATTCTCAAGTTGGAATATTAGCTAATGAGAAAAAAATCTAAATATCCTTAGTATATTTAAACTACTGAAAAGAGTAATTGATGGATTATCAAAATATATATAACCTTTATTTCTATTTTTGTTACTAGTTTGATTGCAAGTGAGCGTAGAGGAGAAGTAGGAAGTATTAAGTACTTTACGTTCAAATGGCAAAAGAGACCCTGGCTGTAACAAGAAGCCTCGTGCATAAGCTCTGAGGAAACATAAGTGAATGCCATCAGGACACCTACTTTACAAAGGTTTCTGCCCTCATAAGTTGATCACTGAAAGAAATTCTCAGCAGGTTCTAAACGATTAAGTTTTGGCTTTAAAATGCTGATTGAGCTTCTGTATTTTAAAACTAGCTTTCTCTTCTTTATAGGCTGAAAAAGAAAATCCAGGACTCACGCAAGACATCATTATGAAAATTTTAGAGAAAAAAAGTGTAGAAGTTAACTTCACAGAGTCCCTTCTTCGAATGGCAGCTGATGATGTAGAAGGTAGTCAGAGAGTCTTGTTTACTTTTCTTACAGTTGTTGAAAAGCATTTCCTCCAAATCTTTATTTGACAAAAGGGCCTCCGCCCCTTGCCTTCTCCTTCCCTTCCTTACTGTTACTGTTATTGTGATGATAGTGGGGAAAAAAATCAATGTAAATTATGTTTGTGTTTTAAGTGAGATTTCAAGAATGTGCTGAAGATATTAGTAGGTTGTTTGGGTTTTGATATATTAAATATAAAGGTTTTTATTAAACTCATCTACCCCATTGACAGATATCTGTTGCCATTATATTTGTTATGAATGTCATAAGGTTTAAGGTTTCTGTGTCAAGTATAGCTTCAGAGGCCTGATAAACTTGACTGAGACGTTTGTTTAGTTATTTAAGATTCATGGGATTTCCGTTGATCCCAAAATGGAAAATGTTTGGTCTTTCATCTTCTGATACTTCACTTGTAGAGTGAAGGCCCTAATACTATTTCCGAACTAAGTTGAATTTTAATGAATTTTGCTTTTGCAACCTTGTCTTTCCTAATCATCTGGCCTTTCTCTCCCCACTCTGCCACATCTCTTTAACCAATACTGGGAATTCTTGTACTTGAATTTGGCAGGGAATTGCATGATGCTTTTTATTATGTATTTTGTCAGAGTATATGATTGAACGACCAGAGCCAGAATTCCAGGACCTAAACGAAAAGGCACGAGCACTTAAACAAATTCTCAGTAAGATCCCAGATGAGATCAATGACCGAGTGAGGTTTCTGCAGACAATCAAGTAAGCAACTTTTGGCTTTGGTTCTTCTTTTCTTGAAAATACTTCAAAAGAACCACTAATACTAGGTGTTTTATTTTGGTATGACATTAATATTAAATTGAAATGCTAATTTGAAATCAAACTTGAAATTTTTAAATGCTGTATTTTTGATTAACTTTTAAGCTGTGGTATTTGGCATTAGAATGTAATGTTTTTTAGAATGTTAATATAAAAAGTGAATGAAATGTACATAAACTGGAATGCAGTTTGAACTATAAAAAATAATTGAAAAATGTAAATGTCAGATTAAAGTGAATAGAGAAGTTGGATAAATTATAGTATGGGTAACAGAGGATACCAGTATTATTTTTGTTTCAGAAATGGCATAAGTCATTAAGATAAGTAATGTACTCTTAGGCTTGAATAGCATTTTTTAATATTGGCCAAATCGTAAACCTCCAAATCCTTACCTTTGGGATACAGGTTAAATTAGACTGAGAATATGCATGGGGCCAGGAGGCTGACTGGTGAGCAGCAGCAAGAAGGATCATCCTTGAGTAGTGGTTCTCAAACCAGGGGCACTCTCCTCAGGGGTGAAAGGGTGGGAGAATGAGGGGGGGAAACTCCAAACATGATTTCCGATGAGTAAAGAGTCTCATAATTTTCTTCAGCCTGACTGGATATAAAATGAAGAAAATTGGGAATAACTAGAATGGCATTATTAGTGCAACCTTTTAGTGAAACCTCAAGTAGAAAATGCTGACAAGGAAAGATTTTCAGGTTTTTGTTTTTTGGTTTTTTTTTTGTTTTTCTGGAAGAGGCTGCGTCATCATACATCCTATCTTTATTTATTTTTTTATTTTATTTTTTTAAATTTACACCCAAGTTAGCATGTAGTGCAACAGTGATTTCAGTAGTGGATTCCTTAATGCCCCTTACCCACTTAGCCCATCCCCCCTCCTACAACCCCTCCAGTAACTCTGTTTGTTCTCCATATTTAAGAGTCTCTTATGTTTTGTCCCCCTCCCTGTTTTTATATTGTTTTTGTTTCCCTTCCCTTGTGTTCATCTGTTTTGTCTCTTAAAGTCCTCATATGAGTGGAGTCATATGATATTTGTCTTTCTCTAATTTCACTTAGCATAATACCCTCCAGTTCCATCCACGTAGTTGCAAATGGCAAGATTTCATTCTTTTTGACTGCCGAGTAATACTCCATTATATATATATATATACACACACATACATACACACCACATCTTCTTCATCCATTCATCCATCGATGGACATTTGGGCTCTTTCCATACTTTGGCTATTGTTGATAGTGCGCTCTAAACATGGGGGTGCATGTGCCCCTTTGAAACAGCACACCTGTATCCCTTGGATAAATGCCTAGTAGTGCAATTGCTGGGTCATAGGGTAGTTCTATTTTTAGTTTTTTGAGGAACCTCCATACTGTTTTCCAGAATGGCTGCACCAGCTTGCATTCCCACCAACAATGCAAAGAGATCCTCTTTCTCCTCATCCTCACCAACATCTGTTGTTGCCTGAGTTGTTCATGTTAGCCATTCTGACAGGTGTGAGGTGGTATCTCATTGTGGTTTTGATTTGTATTTCCCTGATGATGAGTGATGTTGAGCATTTTTTCATGTGTCGGCCATCTGGATGTCTTCTTTGGAAAGGTGTCTGTTCACATACATCGTATCGTTGAAGAATATAAAGAGGTTCACTGGAAGTAAATAATAACATTCATCTCTTAGAAATAGTATTCTTTGCAATTCACATTACAAAATGCTGTTTTAGCTGGTTTGGGCACCTATTTTGAGTGGTATGGGGAGAGGAGTATCCCATTTTAGAAAATAATGGTTCATGTTGGGCACCCAACCCAGCCATCAAGGAGCACCCCTCCTCTTTTAGGTCTTCTTTTCCACCCCCCCTTTTTTTTTAAACGTTTTTTATTTTTGAGAGACTGAGAGATAGAACACGAATGGGGAGGGGCAGAGAGAGAGGGAGACAGAATCTGGAAGCAGGCTCCAAGCTCTGAGCTGTCAACATAGAGCTTCACACGGGGCTTAAACCCACCAACTGTGAGATCATGACCTGAGCCGAAGTCAGATGCTCAGTGGACTGAGCCCCCCAGGTGCCCCTCTTGTAGGTCTTCTAACTGAGAACCTGAAAGTATGAGAAAGATTTTTCATTGGGTAGCCAAATTTCATGTCACAGGAGCAAATACCAAGGTAGATATTTTACCCTTATAGGAAAGCCTCAACTTCCTTTAACTATTTTTAATATGTAAAAAAGAAAGACAGTCAACTGTGCATGAAATTTTATTTTTAGTCTCATAAAAAGTAAACATGTTTTAGCTCATAAAAGGATAAATTGCCAGTGATCTGAAGCACAGTTGTTTAAACAACTTATTTTGGCATTTTCAAAAAAATTTAATAAGATTTTAATGTGTTTTGATCATATATTTGCTTATAATCGCTGCTACGTTTCTATGAAAATACGACATTTTAAAAATAATATTTTCGGCAGATTTTGCCTCAGGTCATTGAAGGAGAAGTTTATAGAATCAATGTCATCTTCATAGTAATAGCAGTCACTTAGAATAATGTATTCAGTGCTTTCTTAAGTGCTTCGTGTGTATTAACTTATTATAACACTGCCATAACAAGTGAAGAAATTAAGTAATTTTTCCAAGGTCACAGAGCTGGTAAGTTGGTAGATCTGGCTTTGAACCCAGGCAGACTCGCTCCATGGTCTTCTCTGCTGCTTCCCAATCCGAGATGCATAATGCTGATCTAATCTGGTGATTGAAAAAAAAAGTTTCTACCATTTGGAAGAGGTGTGATAAAGGACATCTTAATATAGAATTCCGGTAGGTAAGAGAGAGAACAGTGTTGTGGTTGAAGCTGGGGTAGGTATGATAGGCCCAGAACCCTCCTCCTGCTACTTTGACACCATCTTTCCTCTCTGTGGAGTCCCCAAAGCATCCCTGCTAAACCCACTGTGGCTGTGGAGAGATAGGTTTGAAAAACACTTTATAAACAACCACATTTTAATTGTAAGGAAATCGAGGTCAGGAGCCTAAGAGTCTTGTCCATAATCCTTGACAGAGGCCGAATCAGGGGCTTGTCTCTCATTTATCGGGCAGTATTAATATTTCAGTTCTGTTTTCTGGAGTGTGCCCAGCATGACTGAATTAAGAATATTGGCAATTCACATTTATTTCTTAACCGTTTGAGGAGGTATAATTGGCCATGGAAAGTTTGTGTTGATAATATGTATTATTTCTGAGACTAAAATTCAACCATGTATGAATTAATATAGATAGGTAAGGTGTAATTATTTGTATCACTGATATAGATTGATACATTTTGGTACATATCGTCCCCATGGTTAATTGTTTAACAAATTAGTGGATAAAATCACACCAAAATTAAGGCTTATCCTTCAGGTACAACATATTATGTAGTTACTGTTTTTTTCTTTAAAATATTTTACTTTTGTATATTTAAGGTAGTTTTATCTTCTTCATTTATTTTAGCAATATTTTTCAATAAACATGTATCAAATGCTTTACCAAGTACTACATGTGATTTCATGGGTTATATTAAAGTAGTAAAAAGACTCCTGTCCACTAACAAATATCCAGGTATTTTTGTGTATGTTAGCAGACCTGGGTTTGAATTTCTCTTCCAGTATTTAGCAGTGTGGCCTCAGTTAAATTGCTTATTAGCTTCTGTCTTTCTAGCTTCTGTCTGAAGATGAGGGTGACAGTTGCAAGAATTGAAAGAAATGACATACACAAAGTGCTTCACACAGAACTGCACATATGCTTACAGCACATGTTGTATTGTATTATAGGGCTTTTTTCCCCCTTTTCTCTATGGAGATGATTAGGAAAATGATCCGACAAACAAATACGTTAAAAGTTCTTTTGATTAATGAATGTTTCTGTTTGACTACAGTTAAGCTTATACAAATATTTAATAAAATTAATTAATAGGGTTTTTTTAAAGTCTGATACATTCTAATGAATGACTAGTAGAGACCTGTACCTTAATAAAGCAGAAAGCCATGCGTTGATCTATTCACTCTTTATTATCTGCATTTGCATAATTATATGCTAAAATTCACGAGTTTGGTTTTCCAGATGGCTTCAGAATAGCTTTTCCAGAGTTGTCCAGTCTAGACCAAACTAAACATACAGCATAGGAATTTCCTTCCTTTAAAGTGTTCACATAAACATATGTTATATAAATTTGGGTGACATGATTAAAAGCTCTACTATTCTATGCAAGTTTTGGATAAGGTGTATGTTTACATTTCGTCTGATGCCTGTTGTCCTCTCTTTCAAGTGTATGTTTCCCCAAAATTGCCCCACTAAAAGCTACAAATTGCTAAAATTCCTTGCTATTGTAACTATATTATATGTCCCTTTTCACAGAATCACTTAACTCCAGACTGTTTGTAATTACACTGAAGTTATTTTATCCTCAGGTTTTCTCCATTTCTTGATCTGTTACATTGTCTGAAGTATTTTTTAGGGCTGATTATTTTCTCTTGTTGGAAATGGACCCTTAACTACTAATACAGTTTAGCTTCCCTGGTGCAAACCTTAGTGCCTTAACTGAAAAAACTCTTCTGTGTACATACAGATGATGTCATATTTGACATAAATTGCCCAGATTGTTTTTAAATTTTTTTAATGTTTATTATTTTTGAGAATGAGACAGTGCGAGCGGAGGAGGAACAGAGAGAGAGAGGGAGACACAGAATCCAAAGCAGACTCTGGGCTCACAGAGGTTGAACCCACGAACCGTGAGACCATGACCTGAGCCGAAGTCAGATGCTTAACTGACTGAGCCACCCAGGTGCCCCAACCACAGATTGTTTGTAGAGGAGGGCAGGCCTAGGGATAAACAGCCTTGATCATTCCATAGAATTCTTTATGAAACTCTATGGCCTAGTTCTAGGCTCTAGGTTCCCAAACACTGGATTCCAAATTTGGTTCATCAGCAAAATCACCTGGGGGCTTATTTTTTAAGTTTTCTTTTAAAATGTAGATAGCTTCCATGGGGCGCCATGGGGGTGGCTCAGTCAGTTGATTGTCCGACTTTGGCTCAGGTCATGATCTCACGGTCTGTGAGTTTGAGCCCCACATCGGGCTCTGTGCTGACAGCTCAGAGCCTGGAGCCTGCTTCAGATTCTGTGTCTCCCTCTCTCTCTGACCCTCCCCTGCTCATTCTCTGCCTCTCTCTCTGTCAAAAATAAGTAAACATTAAAAAAATAATGTTTAAAAATAAAAAAATAAAATAAAATATAGATAGCTTCCCAATATTCATTAGTAAGCCTGGGGCACTACTATTCAGTAAACCCTTGCTTTATCTAAGAGGTGAGTGGGTGAGAACTCACTGCTCTTTTGACCTATAGAATCCAGCCATTGTCATTATATATGGAGCATATATTCATCTTGTTGATTAGCCCAGAAAGCACATTCTTATTGTCCTTTTTTATTTTTATTTTTAAAAATCGTTATTTATTTTGAGAGAGAGAGAGAGAAATCACATGACAGGGGAGGGGCAGAGAGAGAAGGAGAGAGAGAATCCCAGGCAGACTTCATGCTCAGCACAGAGTCCAACACGGGGCTTGAACTCACAAACCTTGAGATCATGACCTGAGCCGAAGTCACTTAACCGACTGAGCCACTCAGGCACCCCTAATCCCTTCTTTAAAGTAGAATATTAAAGTATTTACAAAGTTCTTCTGTATAAACACCTGTTTGATCACTCTAATTTGCTCCATTATGTTCTGTTTTAAATGGGCTCATTATGGATTTGAAGTACATTCCAAATATTTATTTTCTGAAATCATAATTTTTCTCATAGTCACATGACATCACTTTATTAAGCAGTAATGAATTTATGCACATCATAGCAATACAGAAGGAGTCAGCTTACTTGAAACCATAGATGAAAGGAACTGTTGTATGAGTTAAAACTGCTGTTCCTAAACTAGAGGCAAAGAGGAGGAAAAAATGAGTGGATAGATACCATTTCTATGTAAAATTCATTGTCCTACTTGCATATTTCATATTTTAATGTATCAGCCTGATATCAATGTTTGACATACAGGAGGTAATAAGTAAATATTTATTAAAATATTTTACTATTTCAGAATAGGCTAAAATACTTCCTTTATACCAAAATCCTGCATACTTGTAATTCTTAGTCGTCCCACTTGCTTATTTATGGGAAATCTATGAAACACATACAGAAATCTGGACACAGAGCTTTTTTGGTTTTTTTCTTTAGTAAAGCTGAAATGTTTTAGGTATGAAATACCTGAAATCTGACATTTGTGATTAAAAAGTCAGTAATAAAAGATTATCTTTGGGATGGTCTAGATTCATGTCTTACTAATTCATATCTTCACATTTACATTTGCATAGCAGAAGTTTAAGTTCAGTTTGACCAAAAATATTGCTATGAAGTTAGAAGATGAAAATTGAAAAGGGCATAGATATAAAAGACCAGAGTTTAGAAAAAAAAAATGGTTTACGGATAAGAATAACATTCAACTCATGAGAATTACTGATTTCTTTATCTCCTTAAAAGGAGAGGAAGGTGTTGATGCATATATAGTCCAGGGATGATAGCTGAAAAGGGTTAAGGTGGAAAAAATATTCTGATACTGCCTTTCTCAGAAATTTAAATGTATTTTCCAAGGGAAATAATTACAACAAAGGTTTGGAAGAGGAGGATAGGCAGTTGTTAGAAGGTAAATATATCTTAAGAGATGTATGGGGCACCTGGGTGGCTCAGTTGGCTAAGCGTCCGACTTCTGCTCAGGTCATGATCTCACAGTTCATGAGTTTGAGCCCTCTCAGCTGTGCTGACAGCTCAGAGCCTGCAGCCTGCTTCGGATTCTGTGTCTCCCCCTCTCTCTACCCCTCCCCTGCTCACACTCTGTCTGTCTCTCTGTCTCTTAAAAATAAATAAACATTAAAAAAATTTAAAAAAGAGTCTGAGAAGGAAATATTTCATTTTAAACATTCAGAGTATGAGGTATATGTAACTTGAAGTGCTGGTAAATATAGGAGGGAGTTGCATGTAGCGTAAAAATTTTATATAATTGTTCATGAGATAGCAAAAGTGAAGAAGATAGTAGCTTGAATTTAGCTACGTTAGCCAGAGAAAGGAAAAATCATAACTGGAAGAGATGAGAAGCAGAGATAATTCTTAAAAATTTCAGTAAGTAATGCTGAATGAAATGTTACTGATTTGGGAAGGTTGAAGTTGCAGAATAAACCTAGACCAAACTGTCAGCAGTGCAAGAGAGGTCAGGGTCACAGAAAGGTACGGGCTAAAAGCTCCACTCAAACTACTAGTCGGATGTTTGCACATGATGCAGGATTAGTGTGGTCATTAACTGCGTAATTAGTAATCCTTAAAATATGTGTGTATATTTATATATATTATATACAATAAACATGCACACAGACAAACCTCTTCCAAATGTAATTGATTTAAAGGAGATTCTTTTTTCCTTACCCAACAGGGATATAGCTAGTGCAATAAAAGAACTTCTTGATACAGTGAATAATGTCTTCAAGAAGTACCAATACCAGAACCGCAGGGTAAGTTTAGTAGAAGCTTTATAAGCTACCACCTTAGATGTTGCTTTACACTTAGTTGCTTTATTGAATTAAATACTAAGATGGTTTGATTATGGGAAATAGTTTTGTATCATTAACCACTGGTTTTGTCATTGAATTAAAATATGCTGTTACATATATTTAAGTAAATACTTCTGAAAATTCTAATCCGTAATATAAAGTCCATTCTGTATTCTGTGTAATCTTCCCGTCTTTGATTTTGGCTTTTGTGTTATTTCTCTTTTCTTATTTAATATTTTTTTTCTTACTATGTTTAATGTCTATAGGCACTTGAACACCAAAAGAAAGAATTTGTAAAATACTCCAAAAGTTTCAGTGATACTTTGAAAACCTATTTTAAAGATGGCAAGTAAGTAGTGTCATTTATCATCCTTGTCTTTTAAAGTTAAATTATGTAGTTTTATATAATACTAAAACCATGTAAATTACTCCCTTTTACTATATTGTTAATACTCGAGTTAACTAGTAACAAAGATAGACTGTTTATAAAAATAGCGTGTGGTTGATAATCCAGCCATAGCTAGTTGAGAGCAGAAGGTGACAGACTTTTTCTGAAATAGGCCACATGGCAAGTATTTTGACTTGGGCTTGTCAGAACTATGTACTTTACCTCCACTGTTGCGGTACAAAAGCAGTCATAGTATGGGAGCAAGTGGCATTATGGCCATGTTCTAACAACACTTTATTTACAGACACTGAGATTTGAGTTTTGTATAATTTGCACCTGTTACATAATATTTTTCTTCTTCTTTTTTAACCGTTTAAAAATACAAAAGTATTCTTAGCTTGCAAGCCATACAGAAACATGGGGAGTGAGATTGGCTTACTACCCTACTTTACCAGCCCCTGAGGCTGTGGTTCTTAAATTTTAGTAGCCTCAGAATCACCGGGAGGGCTTATTAAAGAACAAATTGTCCATTCTGTAGGTCTAGAGTGCACCCAAGAATCTGCATTTCTAAGAAGTTTCCAGATGATACTGATGCTGCCAGGTCTGTTGAGAACTAAAGTTAAAGCAGTGGTTCTTAATGCACTTTGCATATTAGAATCACTTGGGTTCAGTTTTTAAAAATTCCAATGCCGTGGTCTCAATTTCGGAGGTTCTGATTCAGTTAGCTTGGAATTAGGGTTTAAGTTTTTTTAAAAAGTATTCCAGGGGGTGCCTGCGTGGCTCAGTCAAGCATTCCGCCTGTATTTCAGCTCAGGTCGCGATCTCACAGTTTGTGAGATCGAGCCCCGTGTCGGACTCCGTGCTGACAGCATGGAGCCTACTTGGGATTCTCTCTTTCTCCCTCTGTCTCTGTACCCCTACCCCATTCTCTCTTGCTCTCAAAATAATTAAACTTAAAAAAAAAAAAAAAAAAAAAAGAAGTATTCCAGGTGATTTAAAAGTGATGCAAAGGTTGTGACTAACTTGTGGAAGGAGGGAAGCTTTCAGGGTCCTTCTACGAGTAGTATACTAAAAAGGTAAATTGGGCGTTGTTTTTAAAGTCAGAAAAATCATCTAAATAGTGATTATTTCATTTATAACTTGCAGGGGCCTCTAACATTTTATCCTACCATTTGAAATTTAAAGATCCCTAAATCCATGTCAAACCATTACAGTATTATAATAATATTTAAAAAAATAAAATACATTAGAATGGTCTGTTAATTTTCAGTTATTTTTTAACAGTTCAAGTAAGTTGAAATATTTACATTATAAATTAAAGATACCGAGCTACATTTTATTAATGGTTTTGTGTTATTCCCTACTACTGTTCAGTCTAGGAGAAATGTTCCTTGACGACTTAGTTTAATAAGCTTGCAGGTGTGTTCTGAAAATAACCTTACATCTGTTTTTCCTTGGTCTCCACTGCTAAGCCCAAATAACCAAAACACATTAAAAGAATAATTTACTTGATGGGATCATTATTTCTGATTCTAATTAAGAACTATCATGAAATAAGCACATTGAAAGGTTGAAATTCCTTTAGAGCCTAATTTCCATTAATCTGAAGTTACGTACTCTGCATATGGATTATTCAGGCTCCCTGCTACTACTTTTTCTCCATTCAGTAGCTTCTTTAATTTATAATTATTTGCGTATGAATAATGTGCCACGAGTTTTGTACCTGCTTTCTCAAAACTGGAAACTGTTACCAGAACCTGATCTTTGAGCCATCTTTCAATAGAGGGATGTATTTGCATTAATTGCACTAATTCTTTCTGGTCCATCTTTTTTGAGAAATGTCTAGGATGTAAAGATACAAGTTTTAGCTATGATACTTAGAAACTGATAAGACCACATTATGGGACTAGGGCATCAGTTCTTTGTCCCAAAGATGGGCTGATAGAAGAAATGTGTGCACCACAAAGTAATTTCTAAGAACATATATTTATATATCATCAGCTTTCAATATTGAAGCCACATGATTATTTTAAAAGTAGATTTATTTCAAAAGTAGTTTAGAATTCTCATGGTTATTTGTTTTGTTTTTTGTTTTTGAAAGAAGGTAAGAGAGATTGGGATAATTCAGATTTCGAGTAATTAACTTTTTTTCTTAAGTATCATGTCCATTGATATAGAGATTTTGAGGAGAAGATTCTGTTTTGGTAATTTACATGAAATCAGAGCTGGAGACTACATTGAATCCTGTTTGGCCAGTTTGTTCAACCTAGCCATGAGATCTGGGTTTTGAGGCGCCACCTATCATTAGCAGCCCAACACCTTATTGCCAGCCAGAACCACTAGGGGGCAGTAATTCCTAGGATAGTTTCAAATGATGCAGGAGCATTCAGTACCAACTGGTATGAAGGATAAGATCCTCAGTACTAACTTGCCTTTCTTTTTTTCCCCCTAAATTGATTTCAGTGCTACTGTTAGCAGATGGTGTCAAGTATAAATATTTTTAAAGGATGATTTTTTTTTTTTTTTGGTAAAATTAATGCTTTTTTTTTTTTTTTAAACAGGGCAATAAATGTGTTCATAAGTGCCAACCGACTAATTCATCAAACCAACTTGATACTTCAGACCTTCAAAACTGTGGCCTGAAAGTTGTATATGTTAAGAGATGTACTTCTCAGTGGCAGTATTGAACTGCCTTTATCTGTAAATTTTAAAGTTTGACTGTATAAATTATCAGTCCCTCCTGAAGGGATTTAATCCAGGATGTTGAATGGGATTATTGCCATCTTACACCATATTTTTGTAAAATGTAGCTTAATCATAATCTCACACTGAAGATTTTGCATCACTTTTGCTATTATCATTCTTTTAAGAATTATAAGCCAAAAGAATTTACGCCTTAATGTGTCATTATATAACATTCCTTAAAAGAATTGTAAATATTGGTGTTTGTTTGACATTTTAACTTGAAAGCGATATGCTGCAAGATAATGTATTTAACAATATTTGGTGGCAAATATTCAATAAATAGTTTACATCTGTTAAACATTTCTTTACTTGAAAAAATACATATATATATATGTGTATATATATATATATATATGAATATATATATATATGATCAGAAGACCAAGACAACTTGGTGTAATGTCTAAAGAACTTCTAACGGGAGCTTACTAGCAGTTTATCAGATAATAAAGCAACAAGAATTCTATTTTTTGGTCCTTAGTCACTCTGGGCAAACGGTAGCCAATGGAAATATTTTTGTTAGTTATTATATATGAGGTACTGAATATTTTTGCAACCTGTTTTAAGAAACTTATGAGAAAGAAATGGCAGTTTATAGTGTCTTCACACTGTAATGTCACTTCTTGAACTCTGTGACAATGTAAAGTTAAGTTTTTCTGGTATGCTGGGCCCTACGTAATAAGCTTTGTACCTTTTTTTTTCCAAAAATAGCCACAACTAATAGTACTTTGGAGCTATACCAGTGCTAGTTGGTTTGGAATTGTCATGAGTTATAAATGTTATACACACTCTTTAAATATATAGAGCTTTGTTTCATCATAGAGAAGTTTTACGGAAATTATGTATCAGGTGATCATATTAAGTGATTTCATTTTTCAATTATGATAAAATAAAGGGAAACTCAGGATTTGTTTATCTTTTATAAAGATTTTAAATGTTAAGCTAAATTTCTCTTTGGCAATACAAATTTCTTTGCTATAATGCAATTTAGGTTTTTTTTAACTTTTTTCTTTTCTAAAAATATAAAGAATTACTATCTTGGGCAACATAAGAGGATATCGTCCTATTAGATATGAACAGGAAGTATATGGAAAGAAGCAAAAAAAAAATAGACAATTGGATGAAATCTCATCATTTATGGACATTTTACTGAATTGTTTTTTTTTTTTTTCAAAAGTTCATAGTAAAACAAGTGGAATTGGTGATTTTAATACTATTTATTTTTGATATAAATTATTCACTCTTGGAAGTAGACAGATGGTTGTTTGCAAAATAGACTTGTGAATATATGAAGAAAAAATATACTGTTTTATCTTTTTCTGAGCAGCAGACTTTTATAACATAAACTAATACTATGTTCCCTCCAGTTGTCCTGACCTCTTTAACGGAACTCACCAGTTACCAGCCATTCCCCAAATCATCTGTTTTTATAAGCCATCTGTCTTTCCATTTCACTGTCCAGTATCCCTGGCTTCCATTTACATGAAGTTTACCACAAAGTTTACTCAGAAGGGGGGGTTTGTTCTCAGGATAATGCAGTTTCCTACATGATCCTAATGGGGCCGCGTTTGGGTCAGTGAGGAAAGGGCCAATATGGTCCTAGTCAGATTCATCTCCAGAGAACAGGAAAAAAAGGAGGAGGAGAAAACATTTGTTGAGCACCCTTCTCTTTGCCAAGAATACTTTGCCAAGTATTCTAAATACATTCATTGAATTTAATTCTCTTAACAGTCCCATGATTTAGCTGTCTGCCTTGCAGTTAAGGAAACTGGCTACCGGCACTTAAAATTACAAAGCTAGCAACTGCTGGTGCAGGGATTTGAATTCAGTGTTTGCCTCCATGATCTTTCCACTGATCTGTACTTCATTCATTGCTGAAAATCCATCTGGCTTAGAATACTAATTCCCTAACACCACCTGACAAAACACTCCTCGTCCACAGGGAAATGGGAAAAATCAGGACAGTGTGAGAAGTTTTGAGAAGTTTTTCTCTTAAATCTAAATTTCTGCATTTTAGAGGCCCATTCTCTCTCTCTCTCTCTCTCTCTCTCTCTCTCTCTCTCTCTCTCTCGTATTATTCCTATGTTTTGGATGTTTAAAATGTTCCCTCTTCACACTTTTTTAAATAGAATAGATGTTAGGGTTTTGTTTTTGTTTTTTTTTAAGTGATTGCAGTTTAAATAACTTTATTAGCCAAACATGAAGTTCACAACCCAGTATCACAATTCCTCCTAATTGTTTTTTTAACATTATTTTTCTATATGGAAATGATTTAAAATTTACCAAAAATTGGCAAGACTTAGAATGGTACGAAGAACATCAATACATCTTTTATCCAGATACACCTATTGTTTAGAGGTTACCATTTTTTAATCATTTGGCTGTTCATTTGCCCTCATCTCCCCTTTACTCTAGATCATTTCCATGTCTGCCTTTGTCTTTATGGCATTGATATGACATGTTTTTGAAGAATGCAGTCTTTTGGCACCCCCCCCCCCCCCACTACGTAGAATGTTCCTCATTTGGAGTTTCCTCATTAGATTCAGATTATTCATTCTCAGAATACTCCATCGTTGAAACTGTGTCATCAGAGTATCACATACAGAGTGTCTGTCTGCTATTGGTGATGTCAGTTTTGGTCACCTGGTCAAGGTGTTTTTCAGTTTCTCCAATATATAGTTAGTATTTTTTACCTGGTGTCTACTAAACAATCTGAGGAAGACTCTTTTTTAAGTCTATGTTAACATCATATTCCACCAGGATTTAGCAGCCTTTGGTGATTTTTCCAACTCCAGCATTCTGTCCTCTACTGTAAGCAGGAGCCCTCCTCTGTCCCCGTCCAGTCATTCATCTATGCTTATCTATGTGCAGTTTTATATTTACTATTGTTTTGGACTCCTGGTTGTCTATTTTTTCAGTGGCTTATAATTCATTACTTACTTTGGTGCTTACATTGTCTTAAATTTGCTCAATGGGAGATCCTTCAGTCTGGCTCCTATGCCCTTGTGGCATCCGTTTTAATTTTTTTTTTTTTTTTAGCACATTTTCTTAAATAAAAGATGTTCTAGGATCTAGAATTAGCAGTTTCTTCAAGAAACTCCTGGGGAGTGATATTAGACACGTAGGTCTGGTTGCTAGGTGTCATCTGTTTCTAGGCCTGTTCAGACAGATTTAGGAAATGGGCCTATACATACATAAACGTAATATGAATGCACCATGTACATTTCACAGGTACTTCTATACACATCGTGTTTGATTTCAGAAATCATGAGTTCACACTGATAATTTCAGTTCCAGGCCATCCTCAGGGTTCTTTCTTGCTTTCTCCATTCCATATTTCTCTGTCTCTTTTTCTTCAGAATTTGGGCACTCCAAAAAGTTCATTTATTCACTCAGTCAATCCTGTAGTACATCTAAAATAGTACTGAGAATTGTTTTGCCCATGTCACTGTAAAAAACACTTAAAAGCTTGTTTGCAGTTCTCTCCCCACTTGTACTCTGCCCGATAATAAGGATATATAAATACATTCTGTGTTCATAAATTACTTGGATTAATTCTTTTTCCCCTCTTTTACTGTGATTATGTTATTTATTTGAAATAAATCGAATTCATTTGTTTCAGTTTTTTTCCAGGTTTAAGGTTCCCCCAAACACACGCACACATACTTCATATCCTTGTTGATTTAGTTTTTAAAATATACGGGATATTAGCATGCTTCTAAAAATTAGAACTATACCAAAGGTATACTGAGAAGTATTACGGTCTCATACCCCTTCTGCCCCATTCTCCAGCCCCTTCATAGGTATCCAACTTCACTGTGTCCCCCCATGATTCTTTTTATGAAGAAAAGTAAGTATGTTTTCTTACCTCCCCCACCCCCACCTTTTTTCTTACATTAAAGGTAGCCTGCATATAGAGAGACAAGCCCTTTGGCCCATGATGAACTTTCCTGGCACACAGGACTTGCAGTGCTAAAACTGGGAGGGCTGACAACTCTGTTTACTTGCTCTTTAAATTTTTTTTTTTGTTTAGTGTTTATTTTTGACAGAGACAGAATGCGAGTGGGTTAGGGGCAGAGTGAGGGAGACACAGAATCTGAAGCAGGCTCCAAGCTCCGAGCCGTCAGCACAGAGCCCGACGCGGGACTCAAACTCACGAGCTGTGAGATCATGACCTTAGCCGAAGTTGGCTGCTCAACCAACTGAGCCACCCAGGCGCCCCAGTTTACTTGCTCTTTAAAAAACAAAACAAAACAAAAACTGTATTGATGCATACTGTACGTATTATAAAATTCACATATATATCTTGAAAGAATAACTTTGTTGAGGTATAATGTCACAAAATTAACTCATTTTAAAGAGTTGTGCAACCTGACCAAACTTAAGTTTTAGGGACATTTTCATCAGTCCAGTAAACTTTATCATGCCTGGGTACAGTTACTCTATGTTCCCACCACACCCTGCCTTCTCTCCTGTTCCAGGCTACCACTAGCTACTTTCTTTGTCTAGACTTACATTTCATATAAATAGAATCCTACACTATTCTCTTTTGAGTCCGGCTTTCTTTTAATTAGTATAATATTTTTACGTTCAACCATGTCATTGCATATGTCAGCATTTCTATCAGTATTCTTAATGCTAAATAGCATTCCATCCTATGGACTCCTATTTTGTTTCTTCTTTTAATAGTTAGTGGACATTTGAGTTGCTTCCTTTTTGGCCCTGATGCACAAGTGCTGCCAAGATCGTTCATGTGCAAGTCTGTTTGTCTTTGGTTTTCATTTCTTTGGGGTAAATACCTGAGACTGGAATTGTTGGGTGTGCGATTAATTTATATTTAACTTTTTAAGAAACCATCATACTGTTTTCTAAGTGGCTATAGTGTTTTACATTCCCACCAGCAATGTATGAGGGTTCCTGTTTCTCCACATCCTTACCAACATTTGTTAATGACTAATTTTTATCACAGATGTTCTTGTAGATACAAAGTGTTATTTCATCTTTAAATTTGCATTTCGCTAAGGACAAAGTTGAGCATCTTTTCATTTGCTTATTAGTTATTTCACATATATGCTCTTACAGACTTTGCTTTTTCACTTAGCATGGCCTGAAGTCACTCTATGTAAATTCATAAAGATTGTCTTTATCTTTCTCTCTCTCTTTATCTCTGTCTTTCTCTTTATTGTGGCCTTGCATTCCATTGTGTGAGAGGTACATAGTTTTATCCAATCAATCTGCAATGCTTGGGCATTCAGGGAGTTGTCAATATTTTGCAAAATTACAGATAATGTTACAGTGAATGATCTTACATATTTCTGTTTTGTTTGAAATATACCTTCAGGGTAGATTCCTGAAAGTGGGATTACTGAGTCAAAGGACATACGCATATGTACTTTTATTACGTATTGCCAAATTCTTTTCATAAAGGTTGTGGTAATTCACATTCTACCAGGAATGTTTGAGACTTTGTTCCCCCAAAACTTCACTAACAATATATTGTCAAGCTTTTGCATTTTTGCCAATCTGATGGGTGAAAAATGGTATCTCATTGTAGCTTTAATTTGCATTTCTCTCACTATGAGTGAACTTAAATATCTTTCATGTTTAAGCACCATTTTTATATCTTTGTGATTTTGAATTTGCTCATGCATTTTTTTATCATACATTTTTTTTATTATTATTATGTAGACAAATTTAACAATTCCTTCATGAAACCATCTGGGCTTGGTGCTTTTTTTGTGGAGTAATTCTTTGGCAATTTTATTTCTTATATGCAAATTGTTTTTGTAAGCTTTCTTTACAGGAGTCCGTTTGTTAAACCATATTTTTCTAAGAAAGTATTCTCTAGGTTTTCAGATGTATTTCATTTGAAGTAAGTGACATCTTTTATGTTTAATTTTTTTTCTCTGTATCAATAGCTATTTGTTGTTATTTCTTATTCTGTATATTTGCACTTTCTCTCCTTTATTTTCTTTATTAAACTAGGAAATATTTTGTCTATGTTGTTTTTATTTTTCCAGAACTCTATGCATTAATTTTCTGTGCACTACCTCTTTAATTTTGATTTAAAAAAATTTTTAATTTCTGCTCGTGTATTTATTCCCCCCCACCCCCACCCCCAGGTTTGTTTTACTTTGTTGTTATTTCCCTAGCCCTTTCAGTTGGGAATGTAATTAATTTTTATTTTTTACTGATGTAGGTATTTAGTGCTATGAAATTTTCTCTGATCACTGCTTAGAATGTATCCCACAGATTTATTTATTATCATTTTTCAGAAATTCTGTAATTTTTATTTCTATTCCCTATCTTGCCTAAGTTGTTTACTGCAATATCTTAATTTCTAAATGGAAGAGCCTTTTTGGTTGCATTTTTAATTTCTATTTTTATTGCACTGTGATCGGCAAGTATTGTTTGTAATAACTTTATAGTACCTGCTGATGTTTTCTTTGTGCCCTAATATATGATCAAATTTTTGCCTATCCATGTGAATGTTTCATGTATACTTGAGAAGATTGTATGTTCTCTATTAGGATGTACTATTCAATATATATACAAAAATTCACCTTATGTCGTTTAGTTCTTGTATATCCCTACTTTTTTTTATTCATTTGGCCTGTCTTGTACTGTGTGTTAAAGTCTCGATTAGTAGTGGTTTCTCTGTTTCTCCTTACATCCCTTGTAGTATTTGTTTTATATAGGTGATTGCTGTGCTGTTTCACACATAGATATTCATACCTGTTGCATCTTAAATGTGAAATGTGGATTTTAACATTATAAAGTGTTCATTTTGTTTAGTGTAATGCCTTTTGAAATTGTCTTTTGGCCTTGAGTTAAACCCATTCACATTTATCGGTATGATTGTTATGTTTGGACTTACTCTGTCATATAACTTGTTACAATTTGTATGTGCATTATGGTATAATTCATATCTTTTCTACTTGGTGTACTCTCTTTGCTTTGGGAAAAAAAAAACTTCCTTTTGGCATTTAGGAAGGTTTCTATTTTGATTCTAGTCATGTCTTTGTATTAATATTTTGTAGGATTTGTAATCCCCTGGTTTTTTTTAAACTCTTACTATGTGGGCATCAATTTTGGATCCTATCCTTTAATTCTCACCTATTAGTAAATGGGAGTCATTGTTCTTTTTGTACATTCCCCTTTTTCTCTCCTTTTTAATTGCATTTTTCTACTTTATCAAAACATAGATGGTCTAAATTCTACAATTAAATAGATGAAATGCTTCTGATGAGTCCTTCTGATGAGTCCTAAGTATGCTCAACCACCTATTGGTTGCATGAAGCTCATCCTCTAGGTGTTTTGTTTTGTTTTTTATTACACAATTAGATAGTATTACACCATATACTACCATTATAGTAGTATAGTAGTGTTATATTACACATTTATCTAGTATTCTCTGATTTTTTTGTAGGTTCAACATTATTTTCCTTGTAGTGTTGATACTTAAAGGATATCTTGGTTGTGTAAAAATATTCTTGGTCAACATTTTCTTTTCTTCAGTTTCTTGAAAATGTAGCTTCACTGTTGTCTTGCTTTATATGTTGCTGTTACACATTTTTTTTTGTTGTTGTTTATGTTGAAAAGTCTGATATCGGTCTAATTCTCTTGTCTTAATATTATTTCACTTTTGTTTTTGTTTTTAGCCTGGAAGCTCTGAGAATTTTCAGAGTCTATTAGTTTTATTAGGATATGTATCAGAGTTGACCATTCCAGGTCGATTTTCCTGGTACCTGATGTGCCCTTTCTGTGTAGATTGAGGTCTTCTTTTATTTCTGGAAAGTTTTCTTGGATTATAATTTTAAACATTAACCTTATTGCATTGTTTTTGTCCTTTGGGACATCAATTAAACATATGGTGGACCCTCTTTGCCTGTCTTCCATTTCAACTACTTTCTCTGTGTTTTTTTTAAACTTTCTTTCTTTAATTTTTATTTGCATTTTTCCCCTTGATTTTCTTTAAGATCCTTTATTAAATTTTTATCCAAGTCTGCTTTCTCTTGGGCACCTTGTAATATAATCTTTTGGTATATATACATATATATTTTTTCTGTTTCTGCATTCAATCAACTCTCATTTCTTTCTCCTTATTTTTGTGCATTTCTGTTCTTAGTACTTGTACTTATGATTCAGTCTCCTTTTTTCATATACCATACACTTATCTGATGATATTTTATTTAGTTGGGGTGTATTGGTACAGTTTTCTTTAGCTTCTTGGTTTCCTCTTTGGAGGGAGTGGGGATTTTCAGTAGCAGAAATGAATTGTGTTGATGTTGGGGAAAGAGAAAACTAGTGCACCTTGTTTCTTTTTTATTATACGAGATACTTAATGTTCTCTTTGTATTTTGTTTCCTTCTCCTGTCTCATTCTTCTCTGGGTGCAATGCTTTACCAAAGCTTCCATTTCCATTCCTGTGTCTTCTGTGCAGCTAATGTTGGGAATCATCCATCATATGCCCACCTGGGTATACCCACCATATACCAAAATTCTGTGTTCAGAATTTTGTCATTTATGTTGTACTTTCTCTTTCTAGGGATGATTTTACTTTTGCTGTTCCTAACTCCTCTATTTCTTTCTAGTCCTTTCCACGGAATCTTTTAAACTTCCCCTTACTTGCCCTATTCATTCATAGGCATGCCATCAGCAAAAGAGAAGTGAGAGTCTGTTGGAATTGTTCTTCTCTACTTACACGTCATTTGACGGTTGCAGCGTTCTCTGTCTGCTAGTAATACTGAAGGTATAAGTCACCTAAGGTCTAACTTACTCTCCTTGTTGAATTTATCATTTTATTTAGGAGGTTGTGGGGATATACAGAATCAGAGAGGCACCATTATTCTCCAAACCTGAAGTTTCCTTTCCAGTTTTAAAAATAATTTTGCCAGTTTGTGAAATCCAAAATCCCTGAGACCTATGGATTAAAAGATTGGGTCTTAGAGATAAATCATTCACTCTGTTTTTCACTGGGGCAAATTCAGCAGAAAGCGGTTGGTTCTTTCTTCTCAGTTTTCCCTGTCCCCTTTGCCCATAAGTAGCACTAATAGAAAATAAGCTCTGTTTTTCTCTTTTCCCTAGTCTTGGTATTCTTGCTGTTAACTTGCAGGTTAACTTGGGATACAAATTTCTGTTCTGAGTAAGTTCTAAGTGGCATACTCATGTTGCCAAAATGGAATCCTTGTGGACTTTGAATTATTAAATAATGTGACTAAATTCAATGATTTTCGAGTCATCCAGTGAACTATGCATACCAATTGTGATAAAAGATATAATAGTATGCCTTTGGAGTAATACCTAGTGTTTTTAATGATGTCTAAGCCCACTGGCTGCCGCTGCCATAATACAGTACCATAAACTGCATGGTTTAAACAACAAAAATGTGTTTTTTCACACATTCCAGTCTGGAGGCTGGAAATCTGAGATCAGGGTGCTGGCATGGTTAGGTTCTGGTGAGAACATTTTTTCTGGCTTGTTTCTTCCTGGCTGCCTTCTTACTGTGTTCTCACATGGCAGAGAGAGAGAAAGAGGGGAATGGGGAGAGGAAGAGGAAGCACCATCTGGTATCTTTTATAAGGGCACTGATCTCATCATGAAGGCCCTACCCTCATGACTTCATCTAAACCTAATTATGTCCTAAAGGTCCCATCTCCAAATACCATCATATTAGGGCTGCAACATAGGAATTGTGGATGGCACAATTCAGTGTATAGCTTCATTCAAGATACTGCCTGCTTGGAGTATGGAACTCAAGATTTATGTGGCAAGCAAAGTCTGGTACCTACGGTTGAATAGAACAGCATTCTTGGAAACAGCAAAACTAAGTTCTACCGTTGATATTATGTGATAAGATGGACACAAGTCCCACAAAGAATTGAGAAAGAAAGCACAGGAAATACCAGTCAAAAGAAATAGTGAATGCTCATTAATGAATTGCCATAAAACAGGGCAACACCACAGAGGAAAACAGTAAAAGTTGAAGATGTAATACTAGTATACTAGTTATTCTGGAAAAGGTCCCATGAGGAAAAAAAAAAAAAACAACAACTGACTCAGACATAAGGATATAGAAAGTCCTTACTTCCAGGTTGTTACACTTTACTAGAAGACTATTGGTAAAGGGAAATTACATTGTAAGTTTTATTTTCATGAAACTTATGGGTGGAATAACTTCTTATTACTGGCTGTGTAACCTTACATAAATTATAACTTCCTGAATTTAACTTTCCTCATCTATAAAATTTGGGACACATAAGAGATACCCCAAAATATAACCCCCCCCCCCGCCATTTCTTTTACTCTCTTAAGTTTACCTCCGTTGTATTTTGCCCTTGGCTCCCTCTCTGCTTTCTCTCCTCTAGAAGATGATGGGATGGAAGATGGGCAATAGGACTTTATATTAGTTAGATTTATTATAAGGAATTGCCTTATGTCATTATGGTGGCTGGCAAATCCCAAGATCTACAGGGTGAGTTGGCAGGCTAGAGACCCAGGAGAGTCAATGATTTAGTTCCAGGTCAAGTCTGAAGGCCTGAGAAGTGGGAGAACTTTGGTGCAGTGCCAGTCTGAGGACAGGGAAAAAAAAAAACACAAAAAACTGATAACTGAGTTTGAAAGTCATCAGGTAGGACAGAATTCTCTCTTACTTAGGGGACGGTCAGACTTTTTCTTCTGGTCAGGCCTTCAACTGATTGAATGAGGCCCACCCACACGACAGAAGCGATAAATTCTAGGCAATCTATGATTTAAATGTTAATCTCATCAAAAATACTCAAAAGCACCCAAAATAATGTTTGATCAATTAGCTAGGCAATCCCTGATCTACTCAAGGTCACTCTGCAAGGAGGGAGGAAGTCCATAGGGGAAAATAAATTAGGACTACAGGGAAAATATCCTATAGGAGGAATCCAAACATTACCTTATAAATGTTCCAAAATCTTTTACTCAGCATGAATTAAGAGACTTGTTATTGTTTTGTAAAGATGCAAAAATAAGAAAGCAAACAGTGCTTCAGAAAAGGTGTCCCTTCACCTGGGCACATTGCCTGGAAAGCTACAAATTAGCAGTAGGACATAATTCCAAAGGAAATTTGAAAAAGAAGAAATTACACAGATTGAATTCTAAACGGAATTAAGATTTCTGTGGTGGTGAAAACAGCTGAATACCGCTCTGCTTCTCCGACTTTCTTGATCGGCATTTGTATCTGACCCTTTTATGATGTTTATGCATTTCCCTTTCCTATTAAGCTTTTTCCAAAAATTGTTTGAGAGTTGTTATGATTTTGACAGTTTGACATTTATATTCCAAGCAAAAGTGCTAAGCTTTTTCAAGCATGTATACTAAGGTCTTTGAGAAAATAAACCCAGTCATTTGCTACCACTGCAGGGAAATAGCAGTCATCTTTCTAAATCAAATCGGCTATTCACAAACTTATTTAATACCTCATTGTACTCTGTAATTATCCTACGGTGTCTGGTTTTGCAAGTATGAATAGGAAGTTATTCTCTGCATACCAGTCTACTCGCTAACATCTTTTTTATCCTCTTATTTCCGGTGGTACTCACAGGTGCTAGATGAGGGACCTTGGTTTCCTCCAGATGCCTCTTCTGAAGGAAACTGCCCCACCATGGTCATTGCTGAAGGGAAAGGATCTTGGCTATTTCTGTCACTCTTCCTAGCTGTACTGATTGGAACAGTGGGAGATTAAGCCAAAGGTATACAGTGAGGCGATAAAGCAAAAGGAACACACATGAGCCAACGTCAGGAGGAAGCAGAAACCATGGGTAAAGGTGAGGTGAAGCAAGTTGACCAGAGGGTAAGTTGTCAGTTTGTAGTGAAAGAATGTAGAAATACAAAAAGAAACAGCCGTCGAGTTGCTCAAGTGACATTTAGGTGAACATTCAATTGCTTGCTATTGAGATAAAATAATCCAATTCCCAGCCCTTGTTTGGTTCCTGAATGATCTTCATCAAACTTGGCAGTGCTGTAATTCCTTACTTCTGAGTGCCTAATATGTCTCTCTTTCTCTGGCTCTCTCTCTCTCTCCCCATCCTTCCTCTATATAACAAATCCCCATCACTTGGCTACCTAAGTGAGCTTGTTTTTTATAACCAAAATAGCCTGATCTACATTGCCTCATGGGTAGCTGTATTCGTGGAGTACTGATTACTAAGCACTCATATTTATTTTCCTAATGCTAAAACACTAGATTTATTCTCTTATTTTCCCTATTTCCCCCAATATATCCCCCCCCCACTTTCTTTGCTGATAATTTACCACTAAAATGAAGGAAAGGGGAGAAAAAGGAAGTAGTGTAATTAGGCATTCCTCTTCTTTCTGTTGGTCTGCACAGCTACCAGCTAGAAAGCTCCCCTGGCTAATCAGATTTTTTTTGTAATTTAGAAAAGAACGATCCCTAAAATTCTATCTATAACTAGTTAATTGAAAATAGCTAGATTTGTTTTCCACTTTTTCTTTCCTAAGAGGAAAAAGAAGAAGCAGAAGAAAAAAAAAAAAAAAAAAAAAAAAAAAAAAAAAAAAAACAGATAATTCTCTGTTCCCAGGTAAAAGGAAAAAAAAAAAAAAAAAAGAAATAACCTTTACCTATTCCTTTGCTGTCTTTGTGTTCAAAATACAAAAAGGCAGAGAAATCCGGGGAAATGATTTCACACCTAAGGAAACACACTCCAGCATTTATGGCCTGTTCTTGATCAGACATGTCACTTAGCCGGTTCTCAAAAACCTACGTCCAACAATTCCAAAACCTTGCACATGCACTAGTATTTCCAACAAGACAAATGTTACCTTCCTCGTTGTTTATATCTGTTATAGGTTATTAGGTTATAGGTAACAAAACTCTAAGTAATGTTTAAATAAATAGTTGGGTTTTTTTAACATAGGAAACCTTGAAAAAAAAAAAACAGTTGCTGATGTTGGTTAAGGGGCTTAAGTATTAATTTTCTGACATTTTTGTTGTTTTTTCCCTCTGCTATTCCAGTCATCCTGTCAGCATACAGGGCAGGATGAAGAGAAGAGGGAGTACCTTTCCTGTTTTATTTAAAGCAAAAGACTTTCCAAGGTCCCAACAGGCTTCCACGTATGGTTTCATTGTCCAGACTGTGTCATTATGTCACATGGCCATTTCTGCCTGGAAGGGAATCTGGGAAGGCAAGCTGTCTTTCCTGGTGTTGGCCACAATGTTGTGTATGGAACGGGGTTCTACTAGCAAGGCAGACGCCAGAAGGGGGTGTTGGATAGGAAACCCAAATTGCTGGCAAGATAGCTAGGAGGAAAATGTTAATGGGTCCTTTAGTAGCCTTTCTGAGCCTCAGAGATGCCTTGGTATCTGACCTTTTGTAAACTTGCTCTCTCCACATTAATTCCAGGAATTATAAGGAGAATCCAACTAAGGAAACTGTTCAATCACCAATGCTTCACTGTTGCAAATGTTTATACTCAATAGCCAATACTATGAGAAACAAGCAATATTATGAGATGCAGACTCCACTGGAGAATGGGCACTGTCATGGGTACCTGGGTGGCGAGGAGGGGTGCTGTGTGACTCCTGGATATAAAAGCTGAACTGACCCCAGAGCCAGTGGCTTCCATGAGGGAGGCTTGTCCTCATAAACTCAGCAGGACATCAGTGGTGCTTCACCTGCTTGAGCTCAAATTCTGAAATTTTCACTGTTAACTTTTAGCTTGAAAACATTTCAAAACTACATTAACTGTAAGAATAGTGCAATAATATCTATGTATGTGTGTGTTGATAGCTGTTATAGAAGATCATTATTATTGAGTATAGCACTGTAGGATAATCCTGTACTTATTTATCTCACCCTACTAGAGACAGGACCAGTTTGGCTTTGTCACTTTATATCACCAGTGCTGAACGCTATGCTTGTCACATAGTATCAATGTATGAAAAGGAACGACTAAGCGAAAAAAGAACTACATTTCAATTGTATTCTTTTCAAAGAATCCACTTGCCATTAAGTGTTAAAATCTCCACTGGCAATGTAACAAGAGTTCCTGGTAGTTCAGGGTTCAGCATCGGAAAAAAAAAAAAAAAAAAAAGTACTTACTGCCAGTATGAATGCAGTAATACCACCTAAAACATAGCATCTTTTTTTTTTTTTTTTTTTTGGTGGGGGGGGGAAGCCCCTATAGAGCATTCTTATACTTCACCCTCTCCCCCTTTTTAAAACTAAGTACTGGAGGGGAGTTTTACAGATCATGTGATTTAGTCTTCTAATTCTACTCATGAAGATTCTGAAACCAGAGAAGTTGAGTAACTTCCCCAAGTTCATGCAGCTGGTTATCGTCATAAATTTACATCATTTTTTTTTTCTCTTAGTTGAGACCTGACTCACTTCTCTAAATGTAGCATCCTGCTTGGTACATTTATCTGCCAGACCATTACCATCTTTGTACTTTCCCAAAAGGGGGCATGAACTCTTCCCTGAGCTAAGTGGCCTCCACCACACCACACGCACACACACACACACACACACACACACACAGACACTCACACCTGAGGTGACCATGAACACACATAATCAGCACTCCCATCATCTGCTCAACACATGTGTAACTCCCTGCCTCATTCAAGAGTATATTTGTAAAGCTTGTCTTTAAAGGACCTCATGTTTTTCAGACATTGGCAAAAATGAATCTTGAAAATTACATCAAAATATGTTGAGTAAATTAAGATCCATTTTCTCTGACAGTATTTGGTCTAGGCAATGATTGCAAAACTCCATCTGCATTTTGTAAGATGACTTCTCTGTGAGCACACTTGGAACAGCTTGATTTAGGAGTGTCCTTCCGGTATTAATTTGACTATCGCTGCTCCTGCCGCAGAGAAATAGAGCCCCTTGGTCCTTAGGGCTCTTCATCAGAGCACCATGTTTGGGAGCATTGTGTTCTGTGGGAAATATTTATTGAGGCAGCATTCTCTCTCAGGCTCACAGCTTTCAATCTTTTAAAGTACAGTTTGTCTCAGAACTTTGCTATAAGTTTTGAATTCCTTTTTATTGCCTTTTTCCCCTTTGCTTTCCTAGACAGAATTTCTTAGAGTAAACAAAGGTAAAATGGCAGCATTTTTCATAGTAGTTTGGATTTTTTTTGTTTCTTTGTGTGTGTGATCAGTGGAAGATTGGCACAGGAAAAAAGAATATATGAAATATATAATATACATTATGAATATATGATTCATAATATGAAATATATGATATATATTATGATATACATAAAATAATATATATATTATATGACCATTCCTTTTTCTTTGAGCTCCTTTTTATTTATTAAACATTCATTTGGGGCACTGGGGTGGCTCATTCAGTTAAGCATCTGACTTTGGCTCAGGTCACGATCTCATGGTTCATGAGTTCAAGCCCCACATTGGGCTCTCTGCTGACAGCGTGGAGCCCACTTTGGATCCTCTCTGCCCACCCCTCCTCTGCCCTTCCCCTGCTTGCGTGCTCTCTCTCTCTCTCTCAAAATTAAATAAACATTTAAAGAACACATTCGTTCAATAAATATTTATTTGATGCTTACTATGTGCCAAGCTAGCTAGCTGTGCTAGGTACCTAATAAATATATTATTATAATGATTATATTTACATTTTACATTAGTTTATACATAATAAACATAATAAGCATGGTAACATAAGCTGTCTTGTATTTTCAGACCTCATTTGAATGTCAAAGCAGGTGTTTGAAGTGGTCATGTAGGAATTATTCTCTCCACTTATGACTGTAGAAACTGAAGCCCAAAGAAAATATATGTCCAGAGTTACATGGATATGGTGAGGACTGCATGAAAATCCAGCTTTCCTGACTCTGACCTTGGATCTCTTGTCCCATAGTATTTTATCCCTTTTGGAGGTACTTTTATCTCCACATTTTGCCTCTGCCACCCCAGTTAGTGATCAGTGCCCACCCAAAGCACTGTGGCTGACCATGGTCCTCCCTTGAGGTAACTTATAGGAGAAGCTCGCAGTCTTACACTCTTACATGTCTCCTCTCTCAATCTCTGTTTCTGTCTCTGTTGTATATGTGTATGTATATGTATATGTACACGTACACGTACATGTACATGTATATGTATATATAGTATCTTGCCTGACGCTGAACCACTCAGGGCATTCAGATTGAATTAAAATGCACTTTGCTTCTAGAATAAAGTTTTTAATGCTTTATAAATAAAACATCTAATGCTGGGGATTCAGGCATTCAAATAGTCTAAGAAGGTCATGTTATGACAGACAGTTGTTATACTGCTTTGGTTATGGGAAAAAGTTATTTCTGTTATTATTAAAAATAGATTCAGACAGTGCCAGATAGACGAAGTCTTCTTAGAGAAAACTTTGATAGTTGCCATTAGCAATCCTAAGGCAGAAAATGTTTTTCAAAGTGATAACCAACCCCACACACACACACACACACACACACAATAATTACATTTAATAACTAATCTCGAAAAAATTGGTATGCCATTGTTCTCTCTGGGATTAATTTAGATGTAAGAACTTCCTAGAAGCAATGAAAATGATTATAGAATGTCAGCTTCAATACAAAATACCATACTGTGGATAATTTTCCTTCATTCTGTCTTCCAGTTACAATATTCCAATCCCTCCTACCTGGTCTCCCTGAATTTGCAGGGACTTTGCCTTCCTCTGACTATGTACCGATATTAATGCAAATTCATGTGCAGAATTTATGATTTATATATAGCTTTGACCATATTATCTCTTTTTAACCTTAAAACAATTCTGAGATAAACAATATTGCTATCTTTATTTTGAGTTATTACTCAGTTTGCTCAAGATCATAGGGTCCGAAAGTGAGAGAACCAAGACGTGACCCTGGTATTCTGACTCCAAATTCTAAACTCCTTTGACTTCATTACCTAGTATATGCTTTCCATCTCCTCCCTTCTTATACCTCTCAGCTTTCAAACTGGATTTGAAATCACCCTGGTGTTTAACAGATTTCTCTGCACATGGCTTTATACTATGGAACACATAAAAGGATCTGGGTTTTCAATTCCAACTTCTCTACTTCTTTGCTGGGTGATCTTAGGTAAGTTATCTAATCCATCTAAGTCTCAGCTTATCCATCTATAAGATGATGACCATAATAGTGCCCATATCAAAGGATATCAAAGTAAATTAAATGAAATAATCGATGTGAAGTGTTAGCAGAGACCATATCATGGTATTATTACATTATGCAATTTATAAGTTGTGTAAGGTTGGGCAAGATACTTAATCTTGTTCAGTTCCATCATTAAGAAAAAAAAAAGGAAAATATTAAGTATCTTGCAGGCGTATAATGAGGCTTAAATAAAATAACATTTGTGAAAGTGCCTAACAGTCGTTGGAACTCAATAATTTTTCATTTTCAACCTACTTGCTTTCTGTCTTTCTTCAAAGAGAAAATCAATAAATGTTTACTGGATTTCCAGTCACTCCTTTCATGGCAATGATTTTATGACTATGTGTTAGTGGTTCTATACATGGATGCAAGTGTTCGATATCAAGGTGACTTTGATAAACTGTTCTAAAGCTCCTTGTAGAATAAAATGCAGTGTCCTTTGAGAGAGGTAACATAAAGGAATTTGGTAACCTAGTTCAGAGTAATTGCCCAGAAAGTGGCTCCCCAGTGAAAGCTGTGCAGACAGCCAGCCCACATGTACTTTGGGCATGGACGCATTTCAAGGAGAAGGGTTTGTTAAACCAAAGAGGTGCTCAAAAGTGATTAGCTGTTGGAAACACCCATTCAAATTTGCATAAAAACATTGAACCTGAGAATATTTTTAAGCAGTGATTTTCAATATCCCTTTCAGTGGATCCTATGTGTCTACTGACACAAGAAAAGCACAGTGGTAGAATGCACCTTTTCAAGTGGTAGAAACACTTGTCAATAATTAGAATGTTCTTAATTTTACCTTTCACTTCCACATATTTTTTAATTTGGCTGCCACTGCCAAATTATAAATTTATAACATGCAATTTATTGCAAAATTATATATTTAGTTCTTTTAGGATATCATTATTGTGTGACTTCTCAGTGTTTAAATACTTGAACAGTCTGAGAAATGCTATTATGAAAATACGGTTTTGTTACTATGGACATTGTTCAGCAGATCAAGAGGCAAACATTATATTGCCTAAGAGTTCACTGAAGACCTGCTTTCTCCAAAGATAGGATTAATTTAAAACCAACCTTTTACTATTATTTGTGTCTCTGAGCAACGGTGCGTGTGTCTCATTCATCGTTGCTTTTCTGGCACCTAGAGCAGTGTCTGGGATGGAATAGGGTTGCGACACATTTCCATCTTACACAGAAACTGTATGTATAAAAAATGCTTTGTTGCAAAAGCACTTACCTGGTTTATTCTAAGTGCTTTGAAGATTCAATCTTTTGTTTCCCTCACTCATTTTATTTTTCATGGAATTTTGCTTCTGTTTCTGATTCAGTGTCACCCAGTCCCAGGATCCTTCCCTGACATCTCAGAGCTATGGGTGAAGTTCACTTTCTGCCCATCCCATTTTACAAATGAGCACACATTGCTGTACTGCTGTGTGGCTTATGCGAAGCTCTGTGTTGGCAATGTAAGTCTCGAGAATTAGCGAGGTATCATCCTTGTTCTTAGAGAGTTAATGTAGTAGGAGACAGAGATACACAGGCAACTAATTATACTGCAAGGCAGAAAGAAAAAGTGCTGTGCTTAAAGTATAAACAAAATGCTGTGGTTGCAGAGTGGAAGGAGTAATTAATTCAAATGGGGAGGATCAGGAACAAGGAAGGAAAGAAGCTAATATTTATTGAGGACTTAAAAGTTGCAGAAGGCAAGCCTAGTGCTTTCCCTCAGGCTCTGGCAGGAGGTTGTATTTAAACTGAGCTGTGGGGTGTTTGGCCACTGGGCCATGTTGGGAAGGCATGGGTTCAAGAAACAAGGATACCAGGAGAAGACACCCTTCTGCTGTTCCCGTGCAACGGGGACTGGGACAGCCTTCACGTGGGATAGTCTGGTGGAAAACTGGGTTGGTAAGGGAAAGCTGGTTTCTGTCAAAATGAGGAGGTGCAGGGAGAATTCTAGGCAAAGATGAAGAATGTCGGTAAGGATAGGCTTCAGTGTGAGGGGAGGGCAAACTAAGGAAGGGGGATTGGAGGAAAGGCGAGGCCCACATGTACACTGGTGGGTATAAATTACGGGCTGGACCGGGGGAGTCATGTAAGCACACTTAGGAGAGCGTGTTCAGTGGGGAGAATGATTCAGTCCCAAGGTTCCAAAGGAAGCACAGGCCAGTGGACGCTTCCGTTTGCTCTACCCTTTCACGTGTGAGCGCTCCACGGGGCTGGCGAGTGTTGGCGGGTCCCTACAGGGAAGGGGAGCAGGTGCCCCCTAGCTCACCAGCCTTCTCTCCTGACTCAAACGTCCACTCCTTGAGAGCACAGACTGTCTTCATCACTGCGCGTTCGCCCACAGAGCCTGGTATTGGAGGGGGCCTGGGGCAGGTTTTCACACAATCATAATTGATTCCCGGCAAGCAAGAAGGTAAATTTCAGCGGAGTCAAGAGGCTAGTTATGGATTTTACAGTGCTGTGGAAGTTTAACCTGAAAATTAACCACACAGTTACAAAGAAGGTTAAAGCCATTTAAGCCTTGACGATCAAGAATTATTTCCCACGCCGTAATTTTACCTAACCAAACGGTGTCGATTGATTAACTTCTGCGGTAATTTATTAGCTGCTCGTTATACTTTCCTGTTTTGACTAATGAAAACGTTTAGAGCTGCATCTTGATGGCAGCTAAGTAGGCCAGGCAGTTTGTCTAAGAATAATTAGAGAATTTTGCATTGTTAGCCAGTGGGGTACCTAACTCCCGGTGCAGCTTCAGAGAATGGTTTTTCTGTTTCCTCAGCCTTCCCTCATTAGTGACTCTTCCTGGATAAAGCCCAACTCTCCAGAACATCACTATAAAATATTTTACAAACATTTATGAGACTGATCCAGCTGATCCAAACTATTATTAGTTTTCTAATTAGGATAGCAAAAAGAACTATTTTGTTCCTATTGAGACAGCTTAGGGGAATTTATAATATTTGGACTTAAAAACATTTTCCTAGCTTACGTGAAGGTCTAAATCAGGAAAGGCCAACCTGGGGTAAACACGCCCCCCCCCCCTTTGCCCTTCTGTGCCCTTGATACACATCTGTAATCTATAATGCCACTCCTTTCCTCTGAGTCTAGATATGACTTCAGAATCTTTCTCAACACAGCACCAGAAATAGCAAGAGGTTGGGATTGGCATGAAAGATGAACTAGCCAGGTAATTGCTCCTACAAGCCTATAAAACTCCCTCAGGTGCAGGGACCAGATCCAATTCAGGACACGACATACAGTAGGTTCTTAATAAATGGTCTTTGGAATGAACAGTGGACAGAGAGCTAGATGAATTAAATGGATGCATGAATGATATTTTTCCCCTCTAAAACTGGTGTAGGAATGCCTTTAGGACGCTTCCTTCTCTGTGTTCTTCGGAATGTACTGTGTATCACCATAGCCTTGTGAACACCAGCTCATAGAAATGATAGAGCTGGAAGAGACCTGAGAAAATACAGAGTGACGACTTTTCAGTTTTGCAAAGGTGAACGAAAGGTGCAGAGAGGACATCCATCTACAGCGCAGTCTCTGAAGCCTGGGAGCCATCCCCCGTATTTTATACCTTATCTCTTGTGGCTTTTGGCATTTTCTTTTTCTCTTCACCTGTAAAGTGGGGAGAGTGATTTTGTCTATCTTGTCTGCTTTGCAGGGTTGTTGTAAAGCTAAGCAAGCAAAAGAATGCAAAATGCTTGGTGTAGTGCCTAGCATATGGTAAATACTCAAAATACTCAAAAATACTTCTTTTTTTCCCCTTTCTTTAATGGTAGCTGAACCAGTGATGATACTGTAAGTTGTTTTATTACAAAGCTTATCATGTGATGCTGTGGTTTCCCCCCTTCTGTTCAATGAATTGATGAACATCCCCATTTTAGATACATAAAACTAAGACAAAGAGAAGATAGGAATGGATTCTTATTAATTAAGAATAAAAGGTTTCCTATATGGAAAACATAAAATTCCAGAATGTCATTCTCTTTTCTTTGGCTAATCTTATTATTTCATAATATATAACATGCTTCATAGAAATATATATTTATAAAACTTGCTTGTAAATAATAGAGCAATGAAGTTTAATTACAAAGGAGGGAGATGAGCCGTGCCTGGGTGGCTCAGTCGGTTAAGCTTCTGACTTCAGCTCAGGTCATGATCTCAAAGTCTGCGCGTTTGAGCCCCATGTTGGGCTCTGTACTGACAGCTCAGAGCCTGGAGCCTGCTTTGGATTCCTTGGTTCCCTCTCTCTCTGCCCCTTCCCCACTCATGCTCTGTCTCTCTTTCTCAAAAATGAATAAACATTAAAAAAATAAAATAAGGGCCACCTGGGTGGCTCAGTCGGTTAAGCAGCCGACTTCGGCTCAAGTCACGATCTCGCGGTCCGTGAGTTCCAGCCCCGCGTCGGACTCTGTGCTGGCAGCTCGGAGCCTGGAGCCTGTTTCGGGATTCTGCGTCTCCCTCTCTCTGACCCTCCCCTGTTCATGCTCTGTCTCTCCCTGTCTCAAAAATAAATAAAACGTTAAAAAAAAATTAAAAAAAAATAAAATAGAAAAGGAAGTAGCTGAATTGTCCTTTAAAAAAAAAACATTTACATCACGCATTGAAACCTTGAGGTCAGTAATTAGTTGTGTGGGCGGGGGTGGGGAGTGGGGAGGGTTAGGTAAAGTTGTAGTTGGCTTCACTTTGGTTGCCAGGAAACACACAAAGGCAAGCAGGAGCAGATGAAACAAAGAATTGCACATTGCTGATAAAGTGGCCTTCGGAGGCAAGGCCTCCGTTGGGACAGAAGTCTTGCAGGGGCAAGTCACACAAGAAAATGGAGTTTAAACCCCTGACATGCTAACGGAAGCAAGGTTAGCCAAAGAAGTTCTGAGAAATTGCTTTTTTTAATGCGTTTCAAAGGAGATTTACAAGCTGCGTTCTGTATTGGTTGGTATAAACATGGGGGGGGAAGCTTTATCCATTTTTAATCAAGCCAGATTAAACAGAATATAAGGAGGGGTGTTTTAAAAGGATTCGATTGTAGATTTTGAAAGTAAACTGTGGAATTAAAGACATGTGGGGGTTGAGGGCTTTTACCCCCTACCTTGAACATTTTGGCTTGAACATTTTGTCTCCTAATTGTCTGTCTTGAAATGTGCTTTCATTTTGGAATTCTGTTGCTAAATTGGGTTTGTTTTCAAAGGCACCTGTTGAATTAAAAAAAAAAAAAAAGTATAGAAAGAGTTGAAGGCAGCTGAAAAGAGGTGAAGCCATTATGAGTTACCAGAATGCACTTGAGTTGAACAAGGGGCCACAGCTGGGGTCAAAGAGCCCCAGGGGAACAGGAAGTGTGGCCACAGATGAAGACCACCACCCTGCCCTGCTTGAAAACCAGCTCTGTGTGGGCGACTTTCTCAAAATACAGAGTGCTTTTGAGGTAAGCCTTAATCTTAATTACTGGAGGGTTTAAATTGTTCATGAAGACTAGGATGAAACAGATTTTTCCCTTAAAATTGTTTATTTAATGGTTAAGACCTTCGATGGTTAAGTGTCTGACTTGGGCTCAGATCTAGTGGTTCATGAGTTGAAGCCCCTCGTCTGGCTCTGTGCTGACAGCCTGGAGCCTGCTTTGGATTCTGTGTCTCCCTTTCTCTCTGCCCCTCCCCTGCTCACACTGTCTCTCTCTCTCAAAAGTAAATAAACATTAAAAACAAACAGGGAATTGAAAAGAACTGATCAGGCTTGGATTTCACGCCAGAGTAACGTTAGTCCTCAGTTCTGTGGGCCAAAAAATATGATTTAGTTCAAAATTGCCGCTGTTGAATATCCTTGCCATCAAGGAAGGATTAATTCTTGGACAAAATTTTTCCTAGAGATCACCATAGTTTTGGAAACCTAAAGGTTATGGTTGTGAGTGGGGACCAAGGTGACTCCCAGCACAACTGTCCTTAGGAAGTCTGGAAATGCAAATAAGCAGTTTGTAAACATTCTCCCCTGCTTCACTCCAAGTGACTCCATTTTGGGGGGGGGGGGCACTTAATTGTCCCAGGATCTATGTGAGCAACAGTCTCCCACTTTTTTGGTAATTATTGGAACAATGCCAATCGAAACAAAATGTAAAGTTTTCATTTTAATTCTACATATGAAATAGACCTTAGGAATTTTAACTATAAATAAATAAGTTCCTTCTCTCTATCTTAGCTAATTAATTTGGAATTCTGCAGCTGTGCATTGTAACCCACATACGTCAAAATGATTTTTAGTTTCTCATGTGAGTGCGAAGAAGTGCTCTTTCGTGCTGTGGAATTTAGGTAGACATGAGCCCTCCTCCTTTCTACTTCATTATGTTTGCTAAAATATGTTCTCAGGACTTCAGAAGATCCTCTGAGGGTGCTTGGGAGTATCCACATTAATTTGAGACAGACATGCAATATTTTGGAATACCACCTTGAAATTAATAAAGCATGATGAAATGTAACAATTATATCAGCCTGTAATTGGCATAAATTTTAATCTTCAGCTTTCTCCCCCCAAAAGAGTTGCTAACTACTGGAAAAGTCTGCTGTACCCTGTTTTGCATAACCAGTTAGATTCTACCTATAATGATAAATTAATGTCCCAATTATATCAATCATTTCTTTATAATATAATCCATCATATTTAGTAGGAAAGACATGCTCTGCCCTACACTTTCCTCATTTTAATTGTCATATATTTGCTATTCATCCAACCCCATTTGCCTGAAAAATTTCAGTGTTGCTCATGTCCAATGCCCCAAATGGATCTGGCGTATTTTGATAGACATAGCAAACATTTTGACAGCTTGAGAACATTCAGAAAAACGTAACTCCAGATCATGACAGCTTTGACTCCGCCATGAACAGAAATATGGTGGTTTGTTCTGCTAGGACACAAAGAATCTGAATTCTAGGGTCTGTTAGGAGAGTCGACATCCTGAAGTTGATGTGTTCAAGCATGAAACTGCTGCCGAAGGGTGGGAGTGGGTGTTCTCTTCAACCACTGATCAGCCTGGAGTGAAGCCAATGGAACAGGATAATCAGTCTCAAGATTTTTTTTTTTTAACTTTAAATGTTTCAAAGATTGGATCACTTATCTTGAAATTACCAGTTGGAAAAGCAGGTATTACTGAGAGAGAAGAGATTGCAATTGGAGCTTGCATGAACATAGAAAATCTAATGACAGTTTAAAAAAAAAAAAGAAATTGAGCTTTGCATATACACTTTTCAGAGAAAATAAAGTCTGTCCATTTTTCACAGACTCAACAGACACAGAATGGAATAATCCAATGGCAAATGTGCAACAGGACTAAAAGTTAGGCCCTTGAGACAGTCTGATTTCTAAACACAGCATGGATACTGAGAGAAGGATGATACACTTGATAATTTCACTGGAGTTCGGTCCATCTGTCATGAACGTTAGGCCCACAGGCCACAGGTGTAGATTGCTGTAAAAGGACAAATTGCCCTAAGTGTCCTGCAACATGGAACTCTAAAGGTGGTGATTTGTAGTCCAACCATTAAAGACATGCTCTTGGAAATGCGAAGATTCTGTCACTAGATCTCTTCATCTCCTCTTTTTTTTGTACACAGATTGCTTATTTGGGGCTACAGATTTGTCAGATATTAGATAAAGTCCATATCCTTAATTGAAAAATGGGGAGTTGGGTCTTTGAATTGCATATTGAATGTTTCACGTGTATTTCCAAATGAAATATACACACCGTATACATCTTAGTAGTAACATTTAGGAATGAAGCAAGTAATGCTTACATGTATTGTAAGGTGGTATAAATGACTCAGAGTCACTAACCGCAAGCTCTTTTATCAGATTTCTTGGATTTAAATCCCAGTTTTGCCTCTAACAGTATGTCTTTGTGCAAATTAACCCTTTGGGCCTTGGTTTCCTTTATTTCTAACGTGGGGGACAACAGATTTGTGGTGAAGATTAGATAAGCTGTTATCTGAAAAATACTTGGAAGAATGCTTGACACAGAGTAAGTGCTCAATTAACATGGGTATTATTCAGGGAGTAGACGCTGAATCACATGGCCTCTAACATTCTCCTGATTCTAACTCCTACATTTCCTAAAGGGATTTAAACTTTGAATAACACAACTATGCTTTTACATTCCTTTTAGATGCTGTAGGAAGTGGAAGCAGTGAGTTGCAAAGACAAATTCACATAGAAGTGCACAAAGGCATCATTCTTCACCTCTTATTTCACATTTTATTAGCATTCAAAAGATTTTAACTGATGTCTTGATCCTCATCTTTATTTTTTTTAATTTTATCGTATTTTATTTTAAATCGATCCCCATCTTTAGAACAAAGAAATTACCTGGATAGAAGTACTAGAAATTTCATTTTCTTTCAAGTGATGGTGTCCAAAAAGCCATATATCAACCTGAATGGAATGAAACTTGTATTCTTCAAAGAATTGTAAAATGGTTGTTACTCAAACTTCCCTGTAGCACTTGCAATGCTTAGAGAAATGACATGGTCTCTGGATATTCATATTATTTTGATGTCCACCATATTTTACATTTTCTTAGATATGTCAAAAGCTATAGCTATTATGTAGAAAAAGATGGCTGTGGTTTGATGATTTTAGAGGAATGCAGATAAGTGAAAATTATGGTCCAAGGGAAATGGAATTTTGGAAAAGCCCCATTGAGACCTGTTATATATTGAGTTTCTTCAGAGTCTGGCTATGTAAATTTCTGAGTATTTCTTCCCTTGAATTCTACATTGTTGACCTCTACACGCCAGGACTTTCTGTTCTTCGGTCCTGGATGCCCTGCTGCCTGTTTGGCCTTGGACTATGGTTTGCCCACCCTGCTGGACTCATTGGGTTGGGTCCCCACCTACCTCTGACAGCAGCTGTGTCTGTATATCATCTCCTGGAACTTCTGTTCTGGCCAAGGTTGTGGGCCCAGAATGAGGGACTGGCCCTATCCTGTCTATTCCATGCCGCTATTTGCCCCAGCCCTGCTAAATTTTTCGCTTAAATAGCTAGAAATGAAATCTAAACCACATGCAAAAGATGAGCTATTTATGCTCAAAGCATAAAACATTGAGAAAAGCATAGCAAAAATCCTAGTAGAATTTTTAACATCCCCAGAGATGTTCAGGGAGGTTCTCAGAACAAACCTATCTTGGGGGTAAATGGAATGTGCACAGTACACTTGTGCTAACTTAGTCTCAAAACATCAGAGAAGTTCAGAAGGCAATTCCACAGTTCCTGAAAATTGTGCTTGAGATGTAATAAAACGATTAAATCCACAGAATTTATGTTATCCTTATTCTTGGTGGTCTTTATAAAATTCGCAAGAGTCTGCCTATAGACAGATTCTACAGCTGAGCCTATGAATGATGCTTCCTTGTTCCGACAGGACAAAGCTGAAGGCTCTGAGATCCTACCAGGCGGTGTAGACTCTAAGGGAATATGGAAAGACGGATTAGGTCTTTCCTACCTTTGCTTTATTTGTCCTTTTTTTTTTTTTAATTATTTTTTTCTTTGTCTTTTTTTTTTTTAACATTTATTCATTTTTGGGAGACAGAGCACAAGCAGGGGTGGAGCAGAGAGAGAGGGAGACACAGAATCTGAAGCAGGCTCCAGGCTCTGAGCCGTCAGCACAGAGCCCAACGTGGGGCTCGAACTCACGAACCATGAGATCATGACCTGAGCTGAAGTCAAACACTTAACTGACTGAGCCACCCAGGCACCCCTATTTGTCCTTCTTTCTAATCCGTCAAGATTTCTCCCTGTTCCATAAGGCCCCAGTCTTCTCTCAGCCTTTTCATTGCTCATTGTATCTTCACTATTAAGGTCCCCAAATGGACAGGCCTTTTTGGACATATCTCATGTTCCAGAAGAATTCTTGTCTCTTGCTTCTTTCTTTTCCACTCCAGGCATTACTATCCTAAACACAAATAAAATCCCCCATCTTTGTTTCATTCCCTTTCCTTACAACTATTAGATTTTGCTTATCTCTGACAAAATAGGAGACAGTTCAGGAAGATCATTAAAAAAAAATTTAGGTAAAACTGATAGTTAAAAACTCTATATTATGTTATCCAGTAAAGTTCCACATTAGACAATTTATATTTTCATAGCGTGTGCACACTGTAAAATATATAATAGCTCATACACGTTAGAGGTTTATTTCTTGCTCATATAAATTAGGAAGTAGATATTTCTAATTGGTGGGCAGCTCCAGGTAAGGATTCAGGTGCCCGGGCTCCTTCCATCTCTCACCATTTGTGATTGCCACGCATCAAGCTAGTAGCAGGAGTGAGAGCAAGAAGGGTCACATGTGGAAGGTTTTCGTGGATCCCGGACACACCCCAACTGCAAGGGCAGCTGGAACACAGGTTATGTACACAGGTTGTGCCCAGAAAACAGTCTCATCCCCAATCCTTAGAGTTTGATGGTAGAAAAAGTTCTGTCTCTCCTAATAAACCAACATGCTTCCTTTCATAGATTAAGGAGAGTTCATGTGCCTAACGATGTTTTGTGTTTTGCCTTAATTGTCAGGCTTGAATTTAGTGTTCAATTAATACCGCTCTTCTTAATGTAGATTTTTCTGGAACAGCTATCTGCTATTTTCATTATATGACCCCTGTTCTTTTATCTTTGCTTTAATGGTCTAACCACCTATGTACCTTCATTGTAACTGAACTAAAACTCTTCCTGGAAATCAGTGGAGGTGAAAATGATGAATAAAAATTTAATATCTTTCAAGTATGATAAGATTTTATAAAGCACTTCTATAGGCATCATGTTATTTGATCCTCTCACCAGCCTGGAATGTAGGCAGGGTAGACATTTTTATTTCCCATTTACACACAAGAAGAATGAAGCGCAAAAATATTTAATTGAATTACCTCATGGGGCAGAGCCAGGACCCAGGGACAGATTGTCAACTTTCCAGCCCATTGTATGGCACGGCTCCCACTGGCCACAAGGCAACCTTGTGGGATGTTGTTGTAAGGAACAGGAATCTGATAGGATAAGGACTTGGTTAACAAAACAACCACGTTAAGTTAATAACATAGGCGCTCAGCCCTCGTAACTTGGGATTAACGTACAATCAGCAAATAATAATAAAATCAATGCAGAGAAAAGGTGGAAGAAAAAAAGGAAAAATAAGAATAATTTAGTACTTTATTATTTTTTTTTTCCTTTCTAAAGACATCTATGGGGCGCCTAGGTGGCTCAGTCAGCTAAGCATCTGACTCGAGCCCAGGTCATGATCCTATGGTTCATAGGTTTGAGCCCCATGTTGGGCTCTGTGCTGACAGCTCAGAGCCTGGAGCCTGTTTTGGATTCTGTGTGTGTGTCTCTCTCTCTTTGCCCCTCGCCTGCTCACACTCTGTCTCTCTCTCTCTCTCTCTCTCTCTCTCTCAAAAATAAATAAACATAAAATAAAATTAAAAAAAATAAATAAAATAAAGGCATCTCAATGGAGGCTTATGAGAAGGTAAACAGGTAAAGCTTAATCTAGAACTCTGTTATATAGTACGTTGTACATTCAGCAGCCTCAGTCAATTCATGACCTGCTAAACAAAGGCAGTAGATCAGAGCATTTCTTACCTCACCTCTCTTCGTGGAATCAAAAAACCCATTTTTGGTGGCAGCAGGAAATCAGTGAAGCTCAGGGGGGTCTCCCCTACCGCTCATCCAACATTAAGGTAATAATAACACAAAGCAAATCCAACACCACTGCAGCTGGTACAATTGGAAATGACTGACATTCTTTGGAGGTTTTGTTTGACTTGCTAGAATTCGTGGTTGAGGCTAGCAAACAATGTCATCACCAAAACAAAAGCAAGTAAAGTTGTTTGTCAACACACATGAAAAATCGACCTTCTTAAACACTGCTGACTTTGTGCCGAATTTTGTGATGAGTTCTAACAGCTTCATACCCTTTCCCATTTCTCTGTGTGCTTTTGGAGCAGGTGCTTATAAAAATTGATCCGGGTCAAAGAGGGTGGTGAAGAATGCTTTAGGTGAACAAATATTTTAACCTTGAGCTTTGGCCAGGATTGGAGCAGAGAAGGCAACCAAGAAACTTGTTATAAAGATGAGAGAGAGACAGTACAGTGCCTGTTGCTATTCATTTGTGGTGCATCAACTTAGCCAGACCTGTAGACCAAGGGCACGGCCTACTTTTTCAATTTTCTTGAGAATTAGAAAGAAAAACAAAATAGGCAACCGAAGAACTATAATGTGTGCCATTACTGCACATTTGTCATTCATTACCAAGTATATTACACTCAGTGATAACACAACCTCCCACCCCAGGAAGTCTCTGGATTGTCCCTTGGTGATTTCCAACTTTTTCCCAAGCCTCTGCTTCACACTTCCACAAGCACCTCAGGGTCTTTTCCCCCCTCATCATGTCTTACCACCATTTCATGGATATATGACCCCCATTAAATCTGGACTCTCTGGGCACTGACATTCTCTGCTGAGGACTATCAGGGACAGTGTTTTCCTCTACTCCTTCCCCTTCCACGTGTGCACATGTTCTTCTCTAATTCTCTCAACACTTCTGAGGTCAGGTTGCCACATTGCTCCAGACCTGCGTTGTCCAATATGGTGGCCATGAGCCCCAGGTGGTTATTTAAATTAAAGTGAAAATTAAAAAAAGAAGAATTTAATAAAATGAAAGTTCAGTTCTTCACAAGCACCAGCCATATTTAAAGTACTCAGTAGCCACAAGTGGTTAATAGCTATCATATTGGATAATTAAGTTTATAGAATGTTTTTATCATTGCAGACAGTCCTATTGGGCAATGCTGTTTTGGACCCTTCTCATGGTATCCTACTAATTTGTTCCATTTCTTCGTTTCTGGTTACATTTATATGGCAAAGAGGTTACTCTTTCTGTAAACCTACCCGGAGGTTGAAGAAAATATTTTTCTTCAGAAAATAGAGCCTGGAGGCCAGAAAATATTTTCCTTCGCTCTAGTCTCAGACCTATTTTTCTACATTTCTTCCCTGGGATGGTAAAGAATACGTAACATCTATTCCTTTCAGGGGAATCCTTATCTCCTCATCCGATCCCTTTCTACCTCCCCACAGGTAGTTAGTCTAGATTTATGGTTCCAACATATCAGTCACAAAATTATCCAGCACTGTAACATTACCCAAATTATTTAAGTCATGCTGGTCATATTTTAGTTATTTGAATGATTTAACAGTATTGCTATTTTAGGGCCTATCAAATGCTGGTGTCAGCTTGGAATATTCCTGCCCCCTCCCCCACAATTTCCCAGCAAACTCATACTCATACTTCATATTTACGTACTTCTCTCTCAAGAAAGTCTTCTCTCACCATCAAGGCTGGGTTATCACCTTCCCAGGTTTCTGTTCACCTCTTTTTGTAGCTTTCTGTATGTTCTTTTTGTTGTTTTAATTGCATATGCCCTAAGTACAATGCTGTTATTTAAAAACAAGTCGAAGGATCAGGCAGGCAGAGAGAAGTCAGTGCAACATCAATAGATCCCAGAGGGTGGACACTATGGATGCAGATGAGATATCTGGAGAAGAGAGTAGAGTGTGTAAGACAGATCTTAGGGAATTTTTTCAAGGAGGTAGAGAAACTGGAGTGGATACAATAAACAAAGAAGCAAGGTTATTTCCTGGAAGTTGAAAGGAGAGAAGCAAACAGAAAATGAGAGTATAGCCAGTGAAATACAATTTCATTCATTTTTATGATTCCTATTTAACAGTCCCTTTATTATTAAAACAAAGGTAGGAGGAAAACATTATTCTCATTGTAAAAAGTTGAGTCACACGTGAAATTGCCCTCTTACCACGGCCCACCCTCAGCCACTGCTCTGCCCCAAGTTAACTACTCTTGTGTTGCATCTTTCCAGTGTATTTTTTATTCATTTCTGCCCATAAATGCACATCCCCATATCACATATAGTTCTATTCTTCATAACTATGTCTACATATTTTATGCATTCAAGGACAAAATGCCACACAAATAGCTCCTAATCATGTGAAAAGATATTCAAATTCACTAGGAATTTGATTTGAAATGCAAATAAAAAAAGAAGACATCTTTTTTCATTCATCAGCTTGGCAAAGATTACCAATATATATTGTTGGCAAAGAATCAGGGAAATGGGTACTATTATTAAGACTGAATTGTCAAAGCTTTTTTGGTAGGCCGTTTTCCAGAACATATCAAATGTAAAATGTATCCAATGTGTACTTTTTGAATGAGCAATTCCAATTCTATAAGCTATCCTAAATGAATTATGACATGCATTAAAAAAAATCTATGTACAAGAATATTCATTGTAATTCATTTTAATATTGTCAGTAAGATGGACTATTTAAAATGGACCAAATATTTGTCAATAAATGAATAGATAAGGAAATGACAGTATACTCCTACTACTCAGCTATTAAAAAGAATAAGGCAAGCATATGAAATTGTCAGGATTTACTGTTCAGTGGAAAAAGGAAAATTGCAGAACCGTGCAAATCATATTCTAAAATGAAAAATGTCTGTGTTTCAATATGTATTGAGGTCTCAATCACGGAAAAATAGAATCTTGTAGCAGGACAAGCATAGCAGATGACTTGTGGGCACCTTATCTATATTGTAATTCAGAGCAAAGATAAATGTCATTAAAATGTCAGCATATCTAATAACCTAAAAATTCCATGGTACTCTCCTAAATGTGTATCTAACAACACTGAATTTAAGCAATGCTGAATTTAAAAGTGACACCTTTTATAAATACTTCGAGCTTCTACTAAGTAATGTTTCTCCACCAGCTTCCTTTCGCTGAGTTTTAACATTAAGAGACAGACTGTGGAGACCTATTTTATTGCCTTCATCTTACATGAGAGGAAACAAAAATCTAAAACAAAGGGATTTGTTTTTGTCCAGCTCCATTTGACTTGTGGGCAAAGCCAGAACATTGCTCAGTGTCTTCTGATATCCATTTCCGTCCCTTTTCTCATGGTGGACAACCCTAAACTTCGTTTAGAATTGTTTCGAATTTTCCAACATTATTTTACACAGTATTTTCCTATAACTTGACCATTGTTTATTACTATGATCTCCTTCTGAAATTTGCTGTAACTGGTAAAACAGATGAGCATCTCTTCTGCAATATGGAAGAGGACGGTAAAAATATTTTCATCCATTATCTCATTCTTGCAACAGGTATTTATTGAATGTCTACCCTGTGGGATTTGAAAAGCACTTAGACCCTGACCTTCCTTCACAGAAGGGTATATGCCAACAAGTAAACTTGCAGTTGCTCTGTAATCACTCCGTGCTCTGAGGAAAGAACAGAACTGGGAGAGCATACGGCTCACATTGGGGAAGGGCCTCCTGGAAGGCTTCTTGAAGGAAGTAAAGTCAAAGCCGCCACCTGAGGGAAGGGCATCACGCAGGCAGGTAAATGCAGGTTGGGAGATTAGTTTTCTGGAAAGAGGATATGAAGTGCAGAGTTTGGTTGGGCAGAAGTAGTTGGTACTTTCAGGCATCCATTTACCTGTGTCTTTGTTAGTCACAAAATTTTAATTCTGTCCAGACTCGTGAGCCCTCGAATCATTGATATCATCCTGTAAATGAAAATTAAAACTAAAATTCACTGAAGCAAGCCAAAAAAAAAAAAAAAAGGCAATATGAACCTTGGCTGGCAGACTAGTGTCTCCTGTTGTGCTGTTCAGTCTCTCATGAAAGTTGGTAGGTGAACATAGCAGACCATGATTTAAACTGATGCATCTGTTTTGAAATAGCATATCTAATCTTCTGCTCCAGAAGATGTTCACAAGGGTTGACAGCAAACGCTAATACATATTCATAACCAATAGGCTTCGTAACCAAGGGAAATTGAGGCAAGTGCAACAGAATGCAGCATGAGACAGCAGCATGTTAATTTTAAATTTAATTATAGAGATGGAGGAAAGAATGCATTTTGATAGTGCACACTCATTCAGCTGTCATGGAACATTACCCCCAAATCATGCCAAATATTTGACAAGAAGAAATAGTATTTTGGGTGAAATGCTTGATAAAACTAGCAGGTTCTGGAGAAAATGAGACTCTGAAACCGTATTAGAAACTATTTTTCATGTAGAGAAAAAAAAAGCATTGCAGAATTTTAATGATAGGAAGTAAAAAAAAAATAAAAAGCTTTCAAACTAAGGAAAGGTTTCTGGTCTATAGAATATTTTCAACATGCGTAAATGCTAAATTCAGTTTGAAGAGCATGCATCTTGTTGTCTTGTTCAAAGCTGATACCAAATGCTTCAAATAGTCTTTGGCGTGGAGCAGTTGCTTGGTAATTATCTGTTGAATATGAATATGAATGAATACATAAACCTACCCCATGCTACTTTGTCTGATGTACAAGTTCAATATATATTTATTAATGACTAGATCAGTGGATGGATGGATGGATGGGTGGGTGGAAATATCCGCCTAAGCCAAGTCACATTTTGTTTTTGTTTTTGATTTTTTTTAACGTTTATTTATTTTTGAGACAGAGAGAGACAGAGCATGAACAGGGGAGGGGCAGAGAGAGGAGGGAGACACAGAATCTGAAGCAGGCTCCAGGCTCTGAGCTGTCAGCACAGAGCCCGACGCGGGGCTCGAACTCAGGGACCGTGAGATCATGACCTGAGCCGAAGTCAGACACTTAACCGACCGAGCCACCCAGGCACCCCATGCCAACTCACATTTTGGCATTAATTCGCAATATTCATTACTCACCAGTGAATGGTGGCAGTGAACTTTGGGTCAGTGACATGTTAACCCACTGCTAACTTTGACATGGGAGAAAATACCTAGATTTCTGAGGAAATTGGATTGTCAGTCTCTCCATAGTTTTTAACTGGCACTTATATTCTTACCTTGGGCAAATCCTTATTTACAGAGCAGGGAAAAAAGAGGAAAAAATTTCTTTCCCTATTTCATTAAAAAATATTGCTACAGGAAAAAGTTAAGGAAAAAATAAATATAAATAGCATTTCTAAAAGTTGGCAGAATTTAAAAGAAGGAAGCGTCTGCTTTAAAAATGTATTGCTTTGTTTTGCCAGCAAGTATGTGAACGTTTAGGCTTATTAGAACTTTTTTTTCAGCAGCCAATTGGTGAGTCTTAAGAGGAATGAGCTCAGTGGGGGTTTTGGGTATAGACAATCTCATACTTTACTGATGGAAATGTAAATTTGTTCAACTTTTTGGAGGAGGATTTGGCAAGATATATCAAATGCTTTAAGAATATTTAAATTCTGACCCAGCAATTATGTTTCCAGGAAATTTCCCTCAGGAAATAATTGGACAAATAAGCAAAGACATATGTGTTGGGATGTTTATTGCAGGACTGTTTATATAAAACAACAAAGCATTGGGAACAATTGAAATTTTTACTACTGTGGGGCCATAAATTGTATATCTTCTCCATAGAATATTGTGCAGCTGTTAAAAATGAAGGTAAAGACCAACCTATATTGCACAAGGCAACCTTCATGATATGCTGTAACGTGGAAAAGCAGCACACAAAGATACATATATCATGACACCATTTCAGAAATAACACACAGGTATTCTATTTCTGCCCAGAAGAAAATCTGAGACGTTGATGGCATTATGGAGGATTTTAATTTTGGGGTTATTTATATTTTCTATTTTCTATAGTAAACATAAACTACTTTGTGCAAAAAAATAATTTTACAAATGTATTGGCACACTTACACATTACTAATTGAAAGCACATGATCGCTTCTTAATTTAAAGAAAGGCTGTCAAGTTTCTTACAAAGGGTATATTTTTGGAGGTTTGCACTTAGGTTTTAGTGCTTAGTTTTGACATAAGTTATAGTGAAATCCAAATCTTACAAATCTCAAAGGCTGGAGGAAGTTTTACAGAGTTCGTGCTTCTTTTTTTTTTTTTTTTTTTTTTTTTTTTATAAGAATAGCTTATGAGAACTGAGCGTATCTGCAGAAAATGCTTTCTAGGCAAAAGGAAAGGATTTTTCGAATATTCTTTGAAAGGTTTTCAGGCAGACAGGAAGATTTTCTAAATGTCTAAAGTTGTGCCCACTGAGATAATCAAGCAGACATCCTGAGTATGTTAGCTTTTTTTGCAAGAAAAGTTGGAAGCAATACTGGGTTGTTGTTTTTTTTTAATTGCTCAATAGTTACATAGACATAGCGAAATAAATTTACAAGCATTATCTTAGAAGAGCTGAATGAGAATATGTTTTCTAATAGAGCAGACATTTTTCACGTTTATTATAAGAGAAGTTTCAAAAATACGGGGGTATTAATTTTTTACCTCAAAAAGAACCAGACAGATGGGGTGCCTGGGTGGCTCAGTTGGTTAAACATCCAACTCTTGCTTTTGGCTCAGGTTATGATCTCGCAGTTGGTGAGATCGAGCCCCTCGTTGGGCTCTGTGCACTGACAGTACGAGGACTGCTTGGGATTCTCTTCTCTCCCTCTCTCAACTTCTCTCTCCTCTCCCCCACCCCAGAAAAAAATAGAAATGAAAGGGTATACTTTCAAAATCTGTTAGGAGTTTTTGTTTGGAAAGTCTATATTCAAATTGGAACAAATGTCCACCGGAAGAAGGTTTTATTAAAGCCATACTTTTTACTATAGCCAAATTAAATTTTCAACTGAATGGACTGACAGTTAATTATTTTAGGCTGTATGTTTTATAATGAAATCAAATTTCCTAAATTCTTTATATTTCCCTAGCTATACTAAATATATGCTTGTGAATTTAGGTTGATGTGGATGTGTCTTCAACAATAATAACTTAAAGTTGTAAGAAAATTATTTAATGTAAAGAAGGCCTATGTGCAGATTATCTTATTGGACCTTCATACATACCCTGAGAGACGTTATGACTGACTTGTGGGCCCACAAATTTTAGGTAGTGAATTCAAGCATAATATTCAGATGTTAACTAAATTAGTATTAATTTAGATATATACGTATACTTAAACACATTATACATATATTTTTTTCCCCAAAATGACTCAAAGGTATGTTATTTTGCCACTGAGTACTGAATCTAATACAGATTGAGAGTTTATAGCAACCAAATCATGGTATATGGAAGCTCATTTTTAGATTGAAGGATTATTTTCTCTTTCTTCCTGTGGAGTTACCTTCTGCCAAGAAGTCCAGGATAGGAACCTCTGGCTCACCTAAAATTCATAAAGTAGCAGTTGAAATGGCTCATGACGAGGTACAGGCTACAGTGAGTCACAATGACAAGATGTTGGTCTTGTATGCATGAAATGGTCTTGGGCTCTGGAAACGGGTAGGTAAACTTTACTTTCACTGGGCTCACTTGGAACAGTTTTGTATTTGAGGAAGACCAACTGACACGGTGTATACGGTTGCTATTTCGTATTAAGCCCCAAACTAGCACCTGCTACCCCGATGGCAATGGTCACAGAAACTGAGAACTTCGCATAATCCTGTTAGTCGAGTCTCCTTCACATAATCTTCGGGCCCGCTGAGAAGTCTCTTAGAAGCTAATTAGCAACTAGCCCCTCCTGATAGATAGGATCAGTTTACTAAAATTAGTAATTATGTACACCTCCAAATCCTTACACACACACACACACACACACACACACACCAACAAATGAATTTAGCTAAATCCTTAGAGAAGACTCATTGCTGGTGTGAAGTCCTTCTGTTCTTTAAACTATTTAGCAGGAAATTAACATTTCTTGGGTATAAATGTGGTGTACTCACATTAAATTATCCCATGTGGTCCACATAAAATATCAGCTAAGCCTGGTAACAGCCCTAACAGTTAGTTATTATTATCTCTATTTATTTACTTTTAAATGTTTATCTATTTGAGAGCACACGTGTGTGCATGTGTATGAGTGGGGGGGGAGGGGCAGAGAGAGAGAGAGAGAGAGAGAGAGAGAGAGAGAATCTCAAGCAGGCTCCACTCTGTCAGCACAGAGCCAGACACAGGCCTCATTCCCACACACCCATAAGATCATGACCTGAGCTGAAATCAAGAGTCAGTCACTCAAACGACTGAGCCACCCAGGCACCCCTTATTGTCCCTATTTAGAGGTACAGTAACTGAAGCTAAGGCTTAGACCTCCAATTGCACACCTACACTCTCCCTACCATAGTATGCGATGAGTATAATATAATGGAATGAGTGAATTAATTCTAGTACCAGAAGATAAGTGGGAGCCACTGATAAAATGAGAATTAACTGTGAGGTTGAAGTTAATGCATATGTGCCTTTAAGTTTATATAAAAGATCACATACTTTCTTGTACATTTAATTTATTAAAGCTGGCATATAATAGAATTAATAAACATAAACCACATACTGATCAAGGCATAATGCTTCTTGAAACAAGTTGGGCATTTTTAATAGCAAATTCGTTTTTTTCGTTTTTTTTTAATTTAAAAAATTTTAATGTTTATTTTTTTATTTTTGAGAGAGAGAGAGAGAGACAGAGCACAAGTGGGAGAGGGACAGAGAGAGAGGAGACACAGAATCCAAAGCAGGCTCCAGGCTCTGAACTGTCAGCACAGAGCCCAACGTGGGGCTTGAACCCATGAACTGTGAGATTATGACCTGAACCAAAGTCAGACACTTAACAGACTGAGACACCCAGGTGCCCCAATAAAAGCAAATTCCTAAATTTTAACCAAAGGTATGGCAAAAACTGGTTTTATTTTCAAACTTAAATCACTAAACAGTCAATAATAGAGCTTCAGGTATATTATATAGTTGCTCTTTTCTGTCAAACTTCCTAAATTGGGAGTATTCCTCAAATCTCCCAGTGCAGAGTGACATTATCAATGTGTAGAAAATTATAAAGGTTATTGTGTATGTTACTTTGGGGAAGAAAGTTTGTCATCTTGTTTATGGTCTAGTTGTAATTCCGTATTTTAGAATATAAAAAAGACTCATTTTGGTATTTATCAATCAAAACAGTTTCCTGTTCTTAGAAATAAAAATAAATCACTAACTCATACGAAGAAAATACTCTGAGATTCAGCTTTAAAATGTTTTGAACATAACATAATATAATAACATAAATATGCAGCTGATTGATGTCATTATAGAACAGTTTAAAATAAAACTTTTGATCAACATTGACTTAGCTTTCAGAAACAGTTTGCAGTCTTGGCTCAAATGGAGTGGTTTTAGGATCAGATTTCTTTCTCCACACTTAAAATCTGGGTCACTGAAAATTTTCCATCTCTCTAAATGTTTGGGGCTAAAAATAATTTAACAAACAAAAGAATGATGGACTTCTGAGTAGTTCAAAGGGATGTATACCAATTATTTCTCAGAACGTTAATTTAATTAAGTTAAAAGCCTAGACCAAATTCTATTAAACACTTGACTACTTAGTTTTTGCTCACATGATACCTCACTTGATTTTTTTTTATTAAGATGTCATATTTTTAGAGTAGTTTTAAGCTAACAACAAAATTAAGGGGAGGGTACAGAGATTACCTATATACTCCCTACCCTGAAACATGCATAGCCTCCCCCATTATCAACATCCCCAACCAGAGTGGCACATTTGTTACAGTTGATGAACCTACATTGACCTATCATAATCATCCAAAGTCCACAGTTTACATTAGGATTCACTCTCGGTGTTGTATATTCTGTGGGGTTTGGACAAATGCATAATGATGTATATCCACCATTATGGTATCATTCAGAGTAGTTTCACTGCCCTGAAAATCCTCTATGTTCTGCCTATTCTTCCCTCCCCCACTCCTCCAACCCCTGGCAACCGCTGATTTTTTTTTACGGTCTCTGTAGTTTGGTTTTTTCCAGAATTTGATGTATTTGGAATCATACAATATGTAACCTTTTTCAGAGTGGCTTTTCTCATTTAGTACTATGCATTTCCAGGTCTTTTCATGATGTGATAGCTCATCTCTTTTTAGCGCTGAATAATATTCTATTCTCCAGACATGCCTCAGTTTATTTATCCATTCACCCATTGAAGGACATCAACTGGGTTGCTTCCAAATATTGGCAATTATGAATAAAGCTACTATAAACATCTGTGCAGTTTTTTTGTGTGGACATAATTTTCAGTTCATTTGGGTCAAGACCAAGGAGTGTGATTGCTGGATCATATAATAAAAATGTGTTCAGCTTGGTAAGAAACCGCCAAACTACCTTCCAAAGTGTCTGTCTGATGTTACATTCCCATCAGAAATGTATGAGAGTTCCTGTTCTAGATCCTTGCCGGCATTTGCTGCTTCAGTGTTCCAGATTTTGGCCATTCGAATGGGGTGTGTAGTGACACCTTGCTGTTTTAATTTTCATTTCCCTGATGACATATGATGTTCTTTTCATATGCTTATTTGCCATCTGTATCTGTATATCTTCTTTTGTGAAGAATTCAGTAAGGTTTTTGGCCCATTTTTAAGTTGGGTTGTTTTCTTATTGTTAAATTTTAAGAATTTTTAAGACATATTTTGGATGAGTTCTCTATCAGATATATCTTCTGAAAATATCTTCTCCAAGTCTATGGCTTTTCTTCTCATTCTTTTCACATTGTATTTCACAGAGCAGAAGTTTTTAATTTTAATGAAGTCTATGAATTCTTTCTTTCATGGATTATGCCTTTGGTGTTGCATCTAAAAAGTCATCTCCAAACTGAAGGTCATATAACTTTATTTCTATGTTATCTTCTAGAGTTTTATAGTTTTGTGTCTTACATTTAGGTCTGCAATCCATTTTGAGTTAATTTTTCTGAAGGGTGTAAGGTCTGTGTCTAGATTCGTTTTTAATCATGTGGATGTCTGGTTATTCCAGCACCACTTTTTATAAGTATTATCTTTTCTCTATTGTATTGCCTTGGACCTTTTTCAAAGATCTATTGACTATATTTATATGGGTCTATTTCTGAGCTCTCTGTTCCATTGATCTTTTTATCTGTTCTTATGCCAATAACGCACTATTTTGGTACTTACTGTAGCTTTATAGTAAGTCTTGAAGTCAGGTAGAGTTAGTCCTCCAACTTTGTTCTTGTCCTTTAATATTGTGTTAGCTCATCTGGGTATTTGGCTTCTCCATATAAACTTTAGAATCAGGTGGTTGATATCCACAAAATAATTTTCTGGGATTTTGATTGGAATTGCAAAGAATCTATAGATTATTTTTGGAATAATTGAGATCATAACAATATTGAATCTTCCTATCTTGGATCTTGGAATATCTCCATTTATTTATTTCTTCTTGATTTCATTGATTGGAGATTTGTAGTTTACCTTGTTTAGGTCTTATAAATATTTTGTTAGATTTATATTCATTTCATTTTTCTGGTTACTGATATAAATGGTATTGTGTTTTTAATTTCAAATTCCACTTATTTGTTGTTGGTATATAGCAAAGCAATTGATTTTATATATTTTCCTTGTATCCTGCAGTCTTGCTGTAATGGCTTATTAGTTCCAGGAGTTTATTTGTTGGTTCTTTCAGGTTTTCTACATAGATGATTATGTCATCTGTGAACAAAGATAATTTTATTGATTCTTTTCTAATCTTTAAACCTTTTATTTCCTTTTCTTGTCTTATTGCCTTAGCTAGAACTTTCATTATGATGTTAAAAAGCAATTGTGAGATATCTTGTACCAGATATTAGTAGGAAAGCTTCCAGTTTCTCACCATTGAGTGTGATGTCAGATGTCCATTTTTTTTTTTTTTTTTGCAGATATTCTTTAGTAAGTTGAGGAAGTTACCCTCTATTCTTTGTTTACCAAGAGTTTTTATCGTGAATGGCCATTGAATTTTGTCAAATGCTTTTTCTACATGTATTGATATATCAATTAATTTTAAAAACAATTTTATTGTAACTGATATTGCCATATACACTTTACAGATGGGGAGAGTAAGCCTCAGCACTGAAGTAAAGTTCCTACAATTACTGGTGGAATTAGGGTTAAATCTGCAATTACTTGACTTGCTCTACAATATGCTTCCTCCCAGAGCTTACTATCAATCCTGACTCTTTGGCTCCAAGGTAGTAGGAAAAGTAGATTTCTTATCATGAATCTCACCAAACTCAACAACCTATTAAATAGTAAAATGTATACTTATTTGAAATATTATTACTTCAAATAATAATAATAATAATAATGATATAGTATTATTCTCTTTATTCACAGATTTTGTATTTGTGAGTTTGCCTGCTTACTAAAATTTATTTGTAACCCCAAAAATGAATCCTAAAAACACTTTCATGGTCATTCACAGACATGTACAGAGTGGCAAAAGGTTTCTGCCCCCAATGTTCATATTCTAGGATGAGGTCAAACAACATAACACTCTACCTTTTTATTCTAGCACTCACACTGCTAACAAGCATCTAACTTGAGGTCTACTAATACCAAGTTCATTTTGCATTTTTTGTTTTTGTTGGTTATTTCACTGTTTAAAATGGTCCCCAAGTGTGGTGGTAAGGTTCTGATTAGTGTTCCTAAGTACAAGAAGGCTATGATGTGGGGTCACCTGGGTGGCTCAGTCTGTTAAGCATCTGACTTTGGCTCAGGTCATAATCTTGCAGTTTGTGGGTTTGAGCCCTGTGTCGGGCTCTGTGCAGACAGCTGAGCCTGGAGCCTGCTTTGGATTCTATGTCTCCCTCTCTTTCTCTCTCTCTACCCCTCTCAGCTCATGTTCTCTCTCTCAAAAATAAACATTAAGAAGGCAGTGATGTGCCTTATGGAGAAAATACAGGTGTTAGATAAACTTTCTTCTATTGGTCATGAATTAAATATTAATAAGTTAACTTAATATGCTAAGTTAAGTGTCTTTCAACAGAAACACACAAAACAAATTATGAATTGATCAAGTGATGAAAATATTGTGACCAAAGGGTCATAGAAACATAACTCTGTATTTCGTCTCTGAACTATGGTTCAGTAGCTGCTAATTTAGTACTTGCAAAGACTTTATAGAGCATAAGTGCCACTCATCACAAAAATCAAACATATGTGCTTTTACTGTAATGGTGTACTTGTAATTTCACTGTAATGGTGTATTTACCAAAGTGGACTGCTTGCTTATGCATTAAAGTTTCACTGTGGTATAATTTCACTGGCTGTGCTAAACTCTGTTCATCTATCTTCTGTCAACCACTATACTAGTTTCCTACTGATGTTATAACAAATTAGCACAAACGTAGTGGCTTAAGCCACAAGTTTATTATCTTACTTTGGAGGTCAGAAGTCCAAAGTGGGTTGGACAGGGCTAAAATCAGGATGTGTCAGAATTGTCTTCCTTCTGGAGTCTCTAATGGAAACTCTGTTTCACCTTTTCCTGCTGCTGGAGGTGCTTGCCTTCCTTGGAACATAGCCCCACGTTACTCTGACTGCTGCTTCCATCATGATATCAAATCATTGACTCTCCTGCCTCCCTTTTCCAGTTATAAGGACATTGGTTATTGAGAATGTCAGCTTGTAGCCCTGTCAGTTATTTGCTCCCCAGCCCAAATTAACTTAAGTATAGTTATAAAGTAAAAGACAACTTTTTTTTTTAAGCTGGGAAGACTTACTGATTGGGTCCACATTTGGGTGTGGTATGGTACAATGCCCTAGTACTTATGATGCTTTCACTATCATCTTGTTTTCATTCCTATTTCTAGCCCTCAGAACCATGTCAGACTATTTGCATGTCCAGAGAAGAGTTCATGCAAAGAATGACAGAGATTGTTGGTTGGGGCACAAAGGAAGAATATGGGGAGTTCTTTGACAAAGTGGATGTGGCCCAAGATGGCTTCATTAACTGGGACAAGTTGACTTCATTTATGCTGTTAGCACTTCATGAGAACGATGAACGAGCAAAGGCAACTGTGGTTCCCCAGTGGAAAGACCTTGAACTCCTTCCAACGAAACACAAGGACATCATTCAAAAAGTAATTTTCTTAAAAAGTTCAAGTCGTTATCTGACCATCAGTAAAGAAGGTTTATTAGGAATCTGGGGAGAGAATTTAAAGCTCCAAGAAACATTTCCCATCACTTCAGATGCCACCAAGCTTAAACACCTGTGGGTGACAAGTATGGTTTCTCTGGAAAATATAAACAAGGTACCACGTCTTTATAAATAAATTATTGCCTGTAAAAGGGGAAAAATGATAGGATGGGGCTCCTGATCAATATCAAGTATAACACCAGCAGGGACTGAGAGCTTCAGTCCCACTTTGTGCCTCTCATCTGATCTGGAGGGAATGCGAGTAGAGCCAGTGAGCTTCTCAATTTCCCAGACTGTTTTCTTCAGCTCCTTTAAAGGACACAGCTGACAGTGACTCAGATTCTTGGCTCTGTCCCAAATGTGGCCATGCTGCATTACTGGCTGGTAAGACGTTTCTGACTCCACAGTTTATGGTAGAATCATGGGTCTATATGAGGCGCTGAGAGGTTATTACAATGCATGGCACAACTCAGTGCAATCACAGGGAACTGCTTATCTGATTTTAACCACGGTTCAATTTCTTAATTCTGATGGGTAGGGCCCACTCAGTACAAATATCCTTATGTAACAGCCTATGAGCAAGATAATGTATTGAAAGGAAAATCAGTGTGTGAGGGAAGGATGAAGATAACTTAAAGAATCCATATTCTTAGTATTTTATATTAAGCAGATGATAAACTTCACTATGAAAATTAAAAAAAAAATCTTTTAACATTTATTCAGTTTTGAGAGAGAGAGACAGAGCATGAGCAGGGGAGGGGCAGAGAGAGAGGAAGACACAGTATCTGAAGCAGGCTCCAGGCTCTGAGATGTCAGCACAGAGCCCGACGCAAGGCATGAACCCATGGACTGTGAAATCATGACCTGAGCCGAAGTAGGATGCTTAACCAACTGAGCTACTCAGGTGCCTCTACTATGAAACTTTTAAATGCACATACAAGCAGAGATAACAGTATTTTTTTTAATTTGTTTTATTTTTTATTTTTTTAAATTTACCTCCAATTTAGTTAGCATATAGTGCAACAATGATTTCAAGAGTAGATTCCTTAGTGCCCCTTACTCATTTATCCCATTCCTCCTCCCACAACCCCTCCCATAACCCTCAGTTTGTTCTCCATATTTACGAGTCTCTTCTGTTTTGTCCCCCCTCCCTGTTTTTGTTATTTTTGTTTCCCTTCCCTTAAGTTCATCTGTATTGTCTCTTAAAGTCCTCATATGAGTGAAGTCATATGATTTTTGTCTTTCTCTGACTAATTTCACTTAGCATAATACCCTCCAGTTCCATCCACGTAGTTGCAAATGGCAAGATTTCATTCTTTTTGATTGCCGAGTAATACTCGATTGTATATATATACCACATCTTTATCCAGTCATCCATCAATGGACATTTGGGCTCTTTTCCATACTTTGGCTATTGTTGATAGTGCTGCTATAAACATGGGGGTACATGTGTCCCTTTGAAACAGTGTACCTGTATCCCTTGGATAAATGCCTAGTAGTGAATTGCTGGGTCGTAGGCAGTTCTATTTTTAGTTTTTTGAGGAACCTCCATACTGTTTACCAGAGTGGCTGCACCAGCTTGCATTCCCAGAGATAACAGTATTAAGAACCAATATCTACCCTTGGCCATTTCCAATTCACAGCCAGTCTAGTTAGATCTATATCTCCCCTCTTTGAAATCCAAAGCATACAATTGTTTAATCTGTAAATATTTCATAAAAAATCTCCTTTTTTTTAGCATAACCATGATACCACGATCACATTTAATAGCAATTACAATAATTCCTTATTCTCAAATATCCAGTCAAATACACATTTTCTTTTCTTGTAATTTTTTAATAGTTTGTTAATTCCTCATTTGATAGTTTATTTGAATCATGATCTGAATAAGATCCAAACCATTGTGAATTGTTGATATGTCTCTTTTGATCTATGTGTTTTTCCCCACCTCTTCTTTATTATTGCATTGTTTTGTTATTGCTATTCTGTTTTTGTAAGAGAAACTGGTGTTTGTTCTTTAAAGTGTCTCAGTCTGGATTTTGCAGACTGTGTTTAGAGGGGGTTGTTTTACATGTCTCCTTGTTCCCCATATTTCCAGTAAATTGGTAGTCAAATCTAAAGCCTTGATCGGTTTCAAGATGGTTCGTTCTGAAATAGGTGTTCCTCAATCAGGAGGCACAAAATGCCTGTTCTCTCTCTTCCTGGGATGTGGACAGTTATTGCTGATTATTCCTTGATCTGTCAATTTATTAGGGGTTGCAAGATGATGACATTCTAATTCCATCATTTCTACTTTCTTTATAAGCTGGAATACCTCTATAAAAAGAAATTCCACCTGTCAATTATTTAGTTATAATGTAGTACAAATCATAGAACAAAGGAGGATGAATGGCTAATTCTTTACTTCTATTTGCCAGTATTCAGAATCCTCTAAAGACGAAAAATGAGCAAAACTATCATTATTGTTATCAATATCATCACAAACTCATGAGTTTAAGCAATTTTATTTGCTTCAGTCCACCGAGTTGCTAACTCATCCTTAAAATTGTACCATCTTTATACACTGGAATGAATACAAGTCAGCTTCTGAGTCTTTTCTGCTATAACTGTGTTAGTCTTTGAAAGCTTCTTTGTTTTCTGGTGTGACAAGCTGTTCCAGGATCATCTTGCATATTTATTATGCCAGAGCCAGAGTCCTCCGTGTTTCCAAAAACCCAGGGTTTTTTTAAGTGGGAAATGGTAGGCTCTACTGCCTTGAACGTAAAGAATCATCATCATCATTAACTTCCAACGTGATGCACCCTGCTCTATTAATCTTCTCAAGATCACCATGAAGTGGACATTGTTCCTACTTTAAGAATGAGAGACTAGGCAAGGAGAGGTTGTGGAAATTGCCCCAGGTCACACAGAATGCATGTTGTAAGATTTGTATACAGAGGCAGCTTGATTTCAGAACCTGTGTTTCAGAGTCTTTGCTGCCTCTAGAGTGGTAGCTGGACATCATCACATCCAGTCTCTTCTTGCTAAGGATCTGGTGTTAATGTTAACTATATGGATTACAAGATGGTTCAAGCCCAGATTTTCTTTTATATCTGTGTGCAGCATTCTGTTATTATCATGCAATGTTTATGTTGTTATGTTGTGTAATGATTATGTCGCATTGTTTCTTCTTTCCAGGACTGATAACTAAATCTTAGCCTTTCCTTTGCACTTTTGCAACATAGAAGTTTAAAGAGGGTTGCTTTTTTCTTCTTTCCTCAAAGAGCTTTATTGAGATGTAATTATACAAAATGCACCGCACATACTAAAAATACCCAAGTTGACAGATTTTAATACATTTGTCTACTGTGAAAAATCAACAGTACAATGAAGATAATGAACATAATCGTCACGCTCAAAAATGTCCTTGTGCCCTTTTGTAATCTCCTGTCCAACCTCTCCCATCTCTCCTTGTCAGGTAGCCACTGATATGCTGTCACCATACAATAGTTAGCATTTTCTAGATTTGTATATAATTTACATCATATAGTGTATACTCGTTTTGGTCTGACTTCTTTAACTTGGCATGTCATTGGATATATCAGTTTATCTTTTTATTGTTGTGTAATATTCCACCATGTGGATATAACATATCCTTACCAACATTTGGTATGATCAGGGTTTTCTTACCCACTTAATTTTGGCCATTTTAATAGGTTTGTATTGGATCTTATTGTGGTTTTAATTCACATTTCCCTAATGACTAATAATATTGAGCTTATTTTCATATACTGATTTGCTACCTGTATATCCTCTGGTGAAATGTCTGTTCAAATCTTTTGCCCATTTTGTTGTTGGTTTTATTTCACTGAGTTTTGAGAGTTCTTTATATGTTCTGGATATATACATTTATCAGATGGATGATTTACAAATACTGTCTTACAGCACATGTTTTGTCTTTGTATTTTCCTAACACTGCTTTTGGTAGTTTCATTTTCAGATTGTTCATTACTAGTGTATAGAAAAAAATTGATTTTTAAAAATGACCTTATATCCTGCAACTACACTGAACTCATTTACTGGTTTTGATCATTTTTTGTTGCTGTTATTCTTTAGGATTTTCTGTGTTTACGATTATGTCATCTACTAACAAAGATAGTCTAACTTCTTCCTTTCCAAACTGGATGCTTTTATTTCTTTTTCTTGCCTAATTTCCCTTTCTGGAAATTGCAGTGTGGTATTGAATAGTAGTGGTGAGAGTGAACATCCTCATCATGTTCCTGATCTTAGGGAGAATACATTCAGTTTTCCACCATTAAGTATGATATCAGTTGTGGGTTCTTTGTATCAAGTTGAAGACGTTTTCTTCTATTCCTGGTTTGTTGAGCATTTTTATCATGAAAATGTGTTAGAATTGGTCAAATGCTTTTTTTGGATATATTGAGAGAATCATATAGATTTTGTCCTTTATTTTATTAATAGAGTGTGTTACATTGATTGATGTTTGTATGTTAAAGTAGCCTTGCTTTCTGATATAAATATCAGTTGGTCATGGTATGTCATCTTTTTTATATGTTGTTGGATTCTCTTTGCTATTGTTTAGTTGACAAATTTTACATCTGTATTCATTAGGGTTCTTGATATGTAGTTTTCTTGTATGTTTTTGTGTAGTTTGGTGTTAAGATGGTATTGGCTTCATAAAATGATTTTGGAAAAGTTGCCTCCATTTTATTTATTTATTAATTTTTTTGTTTTTTGGAGAGATTGAGAAACATTGTTGCTAATTCTTTAAATGTTTGGTCGCATTTATTAGTGAAGCCATCTGGGCCTGGGATTTTCTTTGTGACAACGTTTTTGATTACAATTCAATTTTGTTGTTTTACTGATATGTTTGCTGAGATTTTCTATTTGGTCTTGAGTTAGTTTAGGTACTATTTTTGTTTTCAGAAATTTGGAATTTCATCTAGGTCGTCTACTTTGTTGGCATGCCATTGTTTATGATATTCTCTTATAATCTCCTTTTATTTTTATCAGGTCGATAGCAGAATACACTTTTATTTCTGATTTCAGTGATGTGTATTTTCACTCTTTTTTATCTTGGGTTAGTTTAGCTGAAGTTTGGTCAATTTTATCGACAAATGTATTTACACTTTTAAAAATAGTTTTGGGATTTTATCTAACTTGTGAAGGCTACTTACAGAGTTTTTATCAACTGATTTTTGTGAAAGACTCTGCTTGCTTTATAAAGCATAATTTGTAAAGCTTCTGGTATGACTGTGTGATGCTCTAGACCTCTGTTTTTGTCTTTCCTTTGTGATTAATCATCTCGTCTCCCGTGGATGGATGAGGTTGACAGGTGTGTGAAATGGAGATACAGAGGAAAATATGTTCAAATGCCTTTAACGGGAAGAACTTTTTCTTGGCTAGAGTCCAAAGTTAGAATAAAGTCCACTTGTGCTGCCATGCTGTGCCTCTATAATACTGTCAGTGACCTGAAGGGAACAGTGTCTGATTTGGGGCTAAGAGTCGCATGTCTCCTTTGTATACTGATTTCACTAAATTCATCAGAAAAAATACTTTCTGTATTTCTGTATTTCTTGAACAAATATTTTCTATTTGTTACTTTAGATAGCAGTGGCTTTTACGAGTAAAGAGATTTGTTTCTATGATCTGCTGTCCAAAGGAGAATTTCCTTGTCAATATAAACTCCAAGGCCTGAAGGGAACACCGATTTGTATGGAATATTGGTATGACGTCCTTGATGCCAATGAATCAATTCTTTCTTTTGGGGACATAACTGGAAAGGTAAGTGAGGGAAGGAAAAGTTGAACACTATGGATTTAATCAGCAAACTGTAGCTCAACATAGAAATAGAATACAAGGAGTGTGACCTCCTAATTGAGCTACACTACAAATTATAAAGCCACACCTGCTGGGCGTGGAAAAGAAGGATTAGGTCACAGTTCCCTTTCTTGCTTATGAAAAACAGCCTTCATGTGGTTTTCTTGTCTATGTATAGTCTCATTTTCCTTATTTAGAAAGAAATTGTAATTTTTTTTCACCAAACGATGCTTGATCTCTTAGGTCCCAGTTTTAATAAACATCAAATTTTAAATGCCCAAAATTATCTCTTATAACTCTTTCAAATTAATTACCCTGATTTTCATTTAAAAGCCTCCTCTGTACCCGCTCCCTGGGCAGTGCTTGTTTCCTGCATCACTTAACAAAGGGATAGATGCATTAGAGAGGGCAGCACAAAAACCCGGACATTGGATGCAATGACTCCTCTATCACATTCCACCTAACCGCTAAAAAATTATTATTTGTTGAATGCCCATGAGCTCTGAAGTGGTCTAATTTGAACAATTTCCTCTCCTAATTGTGAAAGCTTTTCACTCTTTGTGTTTTTAATCACAAGTGTATCATAAAAGCAAATAATGAACTGCCCTTGGTAATTGCTTTACCAACATTATAGTTGTTTTGTCTTTTAGTATGACTGCCTGCATCGTTTAAATAATATTGAGGAAATTCCCATTAATTCAATACCTATTCCTTATTAATCTTAAAGAACATAGATTTTTTTTTCCAACAATGATCCTGCCCATTTTTGTTTTCCTTTCAATATCTGTCTCAAGGTTCAAGCAATTGTTTTCACGACGGCCTTGATTTCCCTGTTTGAGCGTCCTGCTAATGCACACGAAGACGAAGAAGCCACTGTGACTATTAACTGGGCAGAGCTGCTCTCTGGATATCACAAATGTTGCTATACATTAGAGCATAATCTTCATCATGGAGATTGGGTCAGGCAAGGTACTCAATTTGAACAGTAATGAAAGAAACGGTCACCTTTGACGTCTACATTTACATTTTTTGCTGAAAATGTTTCCCATAAAATGTTAGTCTCACAACCAATAATTGGTTCTCCGGAAGTTTGGGCCTGGATTGTCAGCTATCTCCTGCACACTAACAGTTCTTTCTTTCTTTTCTTTCCTTCTAAAATTTCATGCAATTAGTTCAGGTGAACTGTGCATTGAAGACATCTCAAGAGAAGGGAAAAAATTGTCATAGAATCCATTTAACTTCAACCCAACTCTGATCCTAAAAGTCTCATCTACGGGCACCTGGGTGGCTCTGTCGGTTAAGCATCCAACTTCGGCTCAGGTCATGATCTCACGGTTCGTGGGTTTGAGCTCCTCATCCGGCTCTGTGCTGCCAGCTCAGAGCCTGGAGCCTGCTTCAGATTCTGTGACTCCCTCTCTCTCTCTCACTGCCCCTCCCCTGCTCACACTCTGTCTCTGTCTCTCTCAAAAATAAATAAAACGATAAAAAAATTTTTTTTCTAAGTCTCATCTAGCCACATCCATGGCTGCTTAGTGAAAGAATGCAACAAGTGCCCTCAAAACCACTCCTTTGTTTTCTTCATGTTTTCATGAAAGTATATTCTTTTGATTGTCTTCAAAAAGGATCTTCTTTTTTTCCTGTTTGTTGATATAGTGACTGGGTTCGTCTGATCTACAGTACTTGAGTAGTATTTCTCTGTGTGACAGATTATGTCATAAAATAGCATCTATAGAAAGCCAGAAAATTCCTAATACCTTGTCATCAATGAGTTTATTAGTTTCACAATATATATAACTTATACAAAGTTTGCCTCTAGTCCAGGATCTACATGTGCAATATCTGTTCTGATATCTCTTGGGTCCTAGTATCTACTAGTCTATGATAACTTTCTCACTTTTAAATTGCAACATTAAATTATGCCCATTGAAAGGAATGGAAACTAACAGTCTCTTTGACTATTATCTTATAGGTCTATTCCTAATATACTTTGAAGGAGAGATAGTCAAAATGGACCCAGCTATTGGCCCTTTTAGTATTTTTACCCTCTTTGGAGTTTAGAAGGTTGCAACTAATTCTTTAATTCATGGCCCACAATAGTAATATCCCACAAGATGGGAACTATAGGTTCTATATTTTTTTCTTCACTATAAATCGTATCACATCTTTGATACCTTCTGCCCATCCTTTAATTCTGGCATGATATTGAATGTGGGAAAGACAGAAGATGATTTTTTTGGTTATCTCCTCTGTGTTGCAGGCACAAAATTGTGTGTTATGTTTGTATAACATGGATATAAGAATCACAGTACTAAAAAAATGCAGGGAGCTATTGCAGCTGCTTCCAAACAAGCATGGTAATTGAAATATACTAGCCATGCAATGTTATATTAGGTTCCAGTGTACAACATAGTGATTCCACAACTCTGTACGTTACACTGTGTTCACCACAGGCGTAGCTATTATCTGTCACCATACAACCTATTACAATATCACTGACTATATTCCCCACACTGTACCTTTTATTCCTGTGATTTATTCATTCCATAACTGGAATCCTGTGTATCCCACTCCTCTTCATCAGTGTTGCCCATACCTCATCCCCAGCAACCATCAGTTTGCTTTCTGTCTTTATGGATGTTTCTGCTTTTTGTTTATTCATTCATTTTGTTTTTTAGATTCCACATAAAAGTGAAATTATAGGGTATTTGTCTTTCCCTATCTGATTTATTCCACTTATTATAATACCCTCTAGGTCCATCCATGTTGTTGCAAATTGGAAGCTCATTGTTTTTTATGGCTGAGTAGTATTCCATTGTGTGTGTGTACGAGTGCGTGTGTATATGTGTATGTATATATGTATACGTATATATATGTATATATGTCACCTCTTCTTTATTTTGCGTATCTGGGCTATTCTAAATAATGCTATCATAAACATAGAAGTGCATCTATTTTTTTGAATTAGTGTTTTTGGGTTTGGGGGGTAAATACCTAGTAGTAGAATTACCTGATCATGGTATTTCTATTTTAATTTTTTGAGGAAACTCCATCCTGTTTACCAATTTATATTCCCACTAACAGTGCATGAGGGTTCCTTTTTCTCCACGTCCTCACCAATACTTGTTGTTTCTGGTCTTTTTAATTCTAGCCATTTGATACGTGTAAGGTGATATCTCATTGTGGTTTTGATTTGTATTTCCCTGATGATTAGTAATGTCAAGCATCGTTTCATGTGTCTGTTTGCCATCTGTATGTCTTCTTTGGAAAAAAAAATGTCTATTCATGTCTTCTGCCCATTTTTTAACTGGATTATTTTGGTTGTTTTTTTTTTTTTTCCTGTATTGAGTTGTATTAGTTCTTTATATATTTTGGATGCTAATCCCTTGTTGGATATATCATTTGAAAATACCTTTTTCCAATCAGTAGGTTGCCTTTTCATTTTGTTGATGGTTTCCTTTGCTGTGAAAAAGGTTTTTATTTTGGTGTAGGTCCAATAGTTTATTTTTACAAGCATGTTATTTTAATACATAAAACAAACACTAGATAGACTATAGTAGTAAAGTACTAATTCTTAAAATCTGCTTGTAGTAGGCTTCCTCAAGATTAGTGTATTATTTGAGTTCCATGACCTTAAATTACTATAAATAAATACAGAGGAGTAGCTAAAAGAATTTTGTTATTGAAAAGATTGGGGATAGGGGCGCCTGGGTGGCGCAGTCGGTTAAGCGTCCGACTTCAGCCAGGTCACGATCTTGCGGTCCGCGGGTTCGAGCCCCGCGTCAGGCTCTGGGCTGATGGCTCGGAGCCTGGAGCCTGTTTCCGATTCTGTGTCTCCCTCTCTCTGACCCTCCCCTGTTCATGCTCTGTCTCTCTCTGTCCCAAAAATAAATTAAAAAAACGTTGAAAAAAAAAAATTTAAAAAAAAAAGAAAAGATTGGGGATATAACAAGTAAAGTTTTCAATTTGATATTATATTTTCTGAATATGAGTAGTATCTAAATACTCTCTTCACTTTCAGTGAGAGAATGAAAAGTTTCCACTCTAGACCCTGTCATAGTTTCATTTAAACCTAAATTCAACTCTGCTGGTAACTGCTTATAAGCATTTGTCTGTTAAGTTGCAGGACAAGGAGTTTTCTGTAGGTTCAAGTGAAATCATTGCTCATCGTGTTTCCAAAATATCATTCTAATCTTTGGTTCCCTCATCTAGTGACAAAAGAACATGGAAACTTAGTTTAGTATCAACACTGTAATTCATGTTTATGAACTAAGCAATCCAACTTTGAAGTCTGGCCTCTGAATCACTGCAATTAGGAACTGGCTACAAAAACATTTTACATATGAAAGAAATATCAAGGATGTTTACTATCTTATTAGGATTACATATTTCTTAGCTCTGTGAATCAAAACTCATTGTAATTAAGTGATTCATTTTTGGAAAAATAGCCGAAAAAATATATTTACATTAGTCAGTTTATTTAAATTGTGGACTCAATGTGTCAATCAATCAACAATTATTTATTTGTCTTTTATGTGCTCTAAACTGTTTTAGGCCTTGGAGACTGTAGAAGAAAGATTAATTATAACCCTCAAGAAACTTAGTATAGTAATAAGAATTAAAGACTCATGTAAAATAACTTATTAGAACATTGTACAATGGTACTGAAAATTAGCTACTAAACCACATAAATGAGATATTAACTCCCATAGTAATTCTTTTTTTAAAGCAGTTTTTTTTTTAATTTTTTTTTTTTTAAGTTTACTTATTTTTGAGACAGAGACAGAGCATGAACAGGGGAGGGTCAGAGAGAGAGAGGGAGACACAGAATCGGAAGCAGGCTCCAGGCTCTGAGCCATCAGCCCAGAGCCTGACGCGGGGCTCGAATTCATGGATCGTGAGATCGTGACCTGAGCTGAAGTCGGAGGCTCAACAGACTGAGCCACCCAGGCGCCCCTCTCCCATAGTAATTCTTAAGCAGCAAACATTATGAGGAAAGCTTCAAGAGTAGCTGGTGCTACTCAAAGGATGGATAGGTGGAGGGAAAAAGAACACAGAGAACATGAGTAAAGGGAGACAAGCAGACACAATGAAGGGAAGAGAAATGGACATGAATAGATGAGAGGCTGAGTATTGAGCAAATACAAGTGAGTAGGTCTAATAGGGACATATGTTGGAAATCTTGGCAACTAGCCCTGTTTACACTTGATAGAAAATGAAACAGTGAAGCACTGAAGGTTTTTGAGGATACTTGGAAGACCTAATGCACACAACATTTAGGAATGGTTTCTTTGATAGTTCTGTTTGGCATAGGTTGGAGGACAAAGAAAGACACTGCAATCAGACTGGCTAATTACAAGGCTTTTGATGATGAGAAAGTGGAAATGATAAAGCAAGCAAGGAAGGAGGGAAATAAGCAACCTTCTGAAACAGGAATCTTCAGGACTTGAGGTCTGAACATTTGAAATGATGAGCCATTTTAGAATGTCCCACAAAAACATCAGTTTCCAGGTGGGGAATGTTCAATTTGCAGATTGCAGATGCCCTGGTCCTACCCAGTGCTCATATTCTTCTCCATTCACCTTCTCAATGTGGACTACCTCTGAAGGATTCCCTTATTCTGGGATATTCCAGATCCTGCCACCAAAGCAGAGTCTTACTTGCCAGTTTTGACACCGAAACTTCCCTTACCTTTACCAAACTCCTTATTTTGCTGTTTCTTGTCATTCATATGGACTTTGCCTTACATGATTTTCAGGGTTCTCAATTTGAGCTATGCTCCTGACTTCTTAAAAATCTTGCTTTCAGATGCAGCTCAATCTGTGAAGGAATCCTAAAAATGTCTGTACCTACATCACAACTTTTGTCCTGCCTGTCATAACTCTTTCAAACCCAGAGGAAATTTGGATGTATCACATGCAAATCACATGTATACATAAACTGAAAGCTAAACGATCTTCTTAGGGCGTATGATAGGTTTTTTATTCTCCATAGTGTCTACTGTAACACATGGTACCATGTTTTGCCCTATTTTCCCTTTCTCACTGTTTTTAAGTAGCTTACTTGTGATGTGCTTCAGTTTATTGGTGTGTGTGTGTGTGTGTGTGTGTGTGAGAGAGTGTGTGTGTTTACACTGCTTAGAATTCATTGAAATTCTTGGATATATGGGTCTGTAGTTTTTATTAAATTTGGAAATTTTTCTATTGTTATTTTCCCCAAAATTGTCTGACCCCTTCCTTTTTTTTTTTCTGGGGCTCCCATTATGTGTGTGAAATATCTTAGATGTTTCATATTATCCTGCAATAAGCTTTATACATGTTTATTCAGTCTTTTTAAAATTTATTTTAAATCACTATGTTTTAGTTTAGTTAGATTTTCTTTCTATGCCTTTGAGTTTCTGTTTCTTTTCTTCTGAGATATTGCAGAATGGTTTCAGAGGATGGGGCTGCCTCTCTGGTTCACGTGGGCCAGATCGTCCCAACCTAGCTCTGAAGGGATGATGGCTCTGCAGAGAGTCATGGTGTAGCCACACCCAGAGGAGCCAGCACAGCAGTGGGAGCCCCTCAGAGAGCTGCAGCATAGGTGGACAGCAGCACCAAGCCACGGGAGTAGCATGGCCATTCCAGTGGATTTGTAAGGGAGAACATCAAGCCAAAGAGAATTATTCTTGAGTGTTAAGGTTTCACAGAGTTTTCTTGGTTAGACTTTGTATTTACTTGGTATCTAGTACCCCTTTCTTCTTTCCTATTTCTCCCCTTTGGAATGGGAATGCTTACCATATGCCTGTTCTACCACTTTTTTGGAAGCACACAACTTGTTTGATTTCTTGAGTTCACAGCTTGGAACGAAATTTTCCCCAGGATGAATTGTATCCCAAGTCTTTGTATCTGATTTAGATGAGACTTTGAACTTAGACTTTAGAGTTGATGCTGGAATGAGTTAAGACTTTTGAGACTATTGGGATGTAATTTGCTTTCAAGAAGGACATGGATAGGGGAGGGGCAGAATGTTAGGGACTAAATGTTTGTGTCCATTTCCAAATTCATATGTTGAAATCCTAAGCCCCATATGATGGTATTAGAAGGTAGTGCCTTTTGGGGCGCCTGGGCGACTCAGTTGGTTGAGCGATCGACTTCAGCTCAGGTCACGATCTCACCATTCGTGAGTTCAAGCCCCACGTCAGGCTCTGTGCTGACAGCTCAGAGCCTGGAGCCTGCTTCAGATTCTGGGACTTCCTCTCTCTCTGCCCCTCCCCCACTCATGCTCTATCTCTCTCTGTCAGAAATAAATAAACATTAAAAAAAATTAAAAAAAAAAAGAAGGTAGTGCCTTTCGGAGGTGGCTAGTATAGCTCTCATGAATAGAATTCATGCTCTTATAAGATACCTCAGAGAGTCTCTCACTTCTTTCCCATGTGAGGAAGCAGCAAGAATTTGGCCACCTATGAACCAGGAAATGGGCCCTTACCAGACACTGAATCTGTTAGTGCCTTGATCTTGGACTTCCCAGTCTCCAAAACTGTGAAAAATAAATTTTTGTTGTTTAAGCTACCTGGTCTGTATATTTCATTATAGCAGCCTGAATAGATTAAGACACTGGATAAATACTACTGAAAAATATTTCAAAAGGAAAGAGAGATACCAAAAGAAATCTTGCTCATTATTAGTAGATTTAAAAAAAAATAGGGGGTTTTTTATGGTTAAAAAAGTGATTGGGGTAAAAAAGATTGCAAATAGTATATAGTTTAATACTATGTGAATCAATATTGAGGAAAATGGATAGGGGAGAAGGCAATTTAAAAAGTATATAGAGTCTAGAAAGGTGAAGAGTTTATAACATTTTCTCTTATTTCAAATTTAATTTTTCTTAAAAATATTTTTTTTTTTTAGTGTTTATTTATTATTGAGAGACAGAGAGAGACAGAGCATGAGCAGGGGAGGGGCAGAGGGAGACACAGAATCTGAAGCAGGTTCCAGGCCCTGAGCTGTCAGCACAGAGTCCGACACGGGGCTCGAACTCACAAACTGCGAGATATGACCTGAGCCAAAGTTGGACGCTTAACCGACGGAGCCACCCAGGAGCCCCTCTTATTTCAAATTTTAGATTTGAAGCCCAAAGTACCTGTGAAAGAAGGACCTAATTCAGTCCTAACCAATGAATGAATGCCTGTTCCCAGATTTAGCAGTAGCTATTAGAAGCTTAAATACAACTTTTTTTGTTTATTTGCAGCTCAGTTATTTCAGTATGAGGAGAAGGAAAGAAATACTAAAATAATGCAGCAGGGAGAGGAGGGCAGGAAGGAATAAAAAATAGAACAGTGGGCCTAATAGTGATCCCTGGTCCACAAGACTTAACCTGCCAGGAGCAAGCAACCAACAGTTGCTTTCATTTGATATATAATTTTTTTTTTTTTTTACCCCAGCGACATGAATCGATACTCTTAGAACTCCTCAAGAAATATTTTTTGTTGATTTTATTCTTAGTGTGAGAAGAGAATATACAATTGGGGAAAGAAAGAAATAAATGAGCAAGTATGGTAATAATGTTTCGTTGAAGCCAAGGATAAAATATTTATAAAACTGAAATGTCAAAGGAAAAACTTAGAGTCAGACGTAAGAATATTAACTTACTGCTTTAAGATAAGGTTCAGATTTCTATTTTAAAACTTTGAAGGAGAAATATTTTCATCTTGTCTGAGTGGTTCTGTGTCACATTTTAATAGAAAAATAATTACATTCTAAAAATGCTTGTAAAGTACAGAGATTTTATGCAATAGGGGCAAGACATAAATGTCTTAAATCTGAGAGAAGTTTTCCTTTTTTCCCAAGTAATTGTCTCCTCTTATAGACAATATCATTGGAAACCTTGGAAACCATAGACTGGCAGTATAGCTTTTGAAAAAGTGAGCACTAAATTGCCAATAATAAAAAAAGCATTGATTTTTTTTTTTTTTTTTATTACTCTGAAAGGTGTTTTGTCTCCTTTGTTTGGCCATGGATGGGAGAAGGTACAAAACAGTTTGGACTGATAACAAAATCAGTAATTGCTGCACTAATTAATAGAGGTGTGCCAGAGAATTGAGAATACAGCTACCAGGCTACATTTCCTTAGGAAGCCTTTATAATTGATAGAGATGAAGTTTGGAATAAGGGCTACATTTAGTCTCTTGTTGTGCTTTGTTCCACTGCTCTGCATCTAAATCAGCCCAGACAAAAAGAGGGTGCCTTCCTGAGTTAGCTAGAACACCGTGTCCTTCCTATCAGTTCTCTCACTGTGTTTAAAGCTGTCGAAATGAGCTTTGAGCTGGTAGCCTAGGTTTGAAGAGGTCTCTTCCTGCAGCCTGTTTAACAGCGTGATGGGAGGTTAAGATCCATTTGTATCATGGGCATGGGCGTCCAATCAGCATTTTGAACAGTCATTAAATTAATTGCATTATTATTTTTTAATGTGCCCAGCAGTACTGAGTTAGATGCACTTTGATTTTTAAAAACAAAATAGGGTGATTCTTTCTGTCCTTCTTACAATGGTAGCTGGTCAGAATATAGGCGGCCATGTGGTGGTCTCAGAGAAAGGGACTCAAACTTCAAAATAAGAAATGTAACTGAAAACCAACTCTCTCAAGCAAAAGATCATCAAAGAAAGTTCAAGGTAGGGTGTTTTCCTAAAGCTGTATGACTCCTAAAGTAAAAAAGCTTGGAAAATGATAATAAGAGTTCTTAGAAATGGCCCCATTTTCTACTCTGCTACAGCTTGTACCTGTTGGCAGAGGATATCAGGTGGCCTCATTCTAGCTTATTTCAACTTCACCTAATGGCATTACTTACTTGGTTTTTAGGGATCACATTCCATTTTCAGATCACTTTCCTCACCTTAACTAATTGCCATTACACAGGGTCATCCTGACAGCACACGCACGAGAACAGAACAGGGATCGATGGCAGTTCGCTTAACGCCTTTTTCATGACTAAGTGGCAAAGAGCGGAAGCATGGAAAGTGAACATCTTAATGGACAGACATGATCAAGTTGTCCCCTGAAGACTTTTTTCCCCCTGAAAACAGTATCTAAAAGTAATTTAAAAAGTATTTTTCCTCCACCAATCTTGAAACTCACTGAGAATATTAAAAACAAATCATTTATTTTATCAGCTCACCCCATTCCCTAGCTTGATATTTTAAAAACTTTTCCATCATAACCTATCATTTCCTTTGCTGTCTTCAAGAAGGGAGGAAAACATTTTTATTTATCAGATAATTTGATTTTAAGGAAATGGCTTTACCCTCACCTTTTACTCGGGCATTCTCAGGAGCTCTGGCATTCCACAGTCTAATCAGATACAAGTTATATCTTGGTCTGGAAATAAAGTGTGAATTGTTAAGCCTCCGATATGTAACACTACACACCCATAAATGTCACTTGGGAGCCTGCAGATTCAAATCTAAAAGCAGTCCTTCGAATACCAGAGCAGAACGTACTTTTATGTGTTTTTCTTTATAGCCTCAAAACTGAAGATGATAGTTCATTGTAATGTGGGAACACAAGACAAAGTAATCTTCTGCACAGAAATACTTTATTTTGACTGTACCGTAATGACGTCTTGAAATTTCCATGGATTTGAAGATATAGCGTTTGTTATATACTCTAGATCAGATAGTATTGCTTCACTGAGTCAAGTTACAGTAACCCTTAGCATTTTCTGTAAACAAAAGGAATATTTTCAGTGAGGTTGCTTCCTAATGAGAACAGATGTCATCAGACTTAGTCTGTTGGTACTTCCTGTAAAGAAGCAGCAGTGGTATAGCGGGTGCTCAGGGACCTTTATTGTCCTGACATTAATTGCTCCCTAGTGAGGTTCACCTTTGTAGAAGCTGATCACTTCTTTTTTTTAAATTTGTAATGCTTATTTATTTTAAGAGAGAAAGCCCATGCATGCACACTTGCGCACGTACACGCGCGCACACCCACGCACACACACACACACACACACACACGAGTGAGTGAGGGGCAGAGAGAGGGAGAGAGAGAATCCCAAGCAGTCTCCATGCTGTCAGCACAGAGCCTCAATGGCACTTGATCTCAGGAACCATGAGATCATGACCTGAGCTGAAATCCAGAGTCACATGCTTAACCGACAGAGCCACCCAGGCGCCCCAGGAACTGATCACTTCTTACGTTTGTTCTCCCTTCCTTCTTCTCTCTTTTCTTTCTCTCTCTTTTTTCTTTTTTGAAGGAAAGACAGGTGAGAGAAAATGATGGAGAGGAAGCAAGGAGGCGATAAGAATACTGTTCATGGAGGAACAGGCTATTTGCTTTTTGGAGCCTGGGAGTCTGACAGGTCCTCCTGGCAAGAGGCAGCAAGATCCTTGCTTGGGGAATGAGATTTTTTCCACGGTATCTGGTGCTGTGTCCCTGAGGACATAGGAACAGCCATTTTACCCAAGTCCCTGGCTGTGTTTGTGCCAGACGTTGAGCCCTGTCTAGGTCCAGTCATGACTTAAACGAACCATGGTTTGGGCACGGTTTGGACCTGGGAGAGCAGCAGAGGGTGTCTAAGCTTCTGTTTGCCTGCTTCAGATCCAGGAGGAAGAACCCAGGAATCTGGCCAATCACTCATCTTAAGACTCCAGAATCCCATATGATTATTGTGATTATGTTGTTTCCTGCCATGTGTGCCAACTAAAAAAAAAATGTCAAGGTATCCTTAGATTGGGTAAAAGGTCAGAATGCAGACTTTGCTGTAACTTCCCACTGTAAATTCTTTAGTGGAGCGGGGAGGCATTAATGAGGTATTTTCTATGTATTGGGTTGTGTCCTCATAACCTGGGTTTAATTTTTGACTTTAGGTATTAAAACCGTTGAATTTTGCTCATGTTTTGTGAGAAACCAACTAAAGATCCTTTTTTTTTAATCAGTTACTTACAGTGCATCTTTAGATGCTATCATTTCCAGTACAACCAACAATACAAACACTGTGGTGCTGGCTTGGAGAGAGAAATCAAAAAAGCCTCTTAAAATGACATCCTTCAATGTTGCCGAGGGCATTCATGCTTTTGATTACCACTCTCGGCTCAATTTAATTGGTATGTAAAATAAATCATGGTAACTCTGAGGGCCTCATAAATAGTCTGGGATGTGTATTTGTATGCACGGGGCCTCTCCACCTTCTTGCTTTATTGCCAGAGAGACCAAGTTGAACAGCTCACATTTTATTGCCTGAGAATGTCTGATAATGATGCATTGTGATGTGCGGCATGTATGAACTACATTGGGGTGGAAATATGAGAAAGGGCCCCAATGCTTGAATTAGCGTTTTTATTAGAATTTGTGGAGGATGTGAGATGATACAGAGAAAGAAGACGGTTTTGGTGCTGTGTCTGCTATTCTGCCATCTTTCTAACACCACCGAATGCTCAACCTCCTGCTGCTGCTGTTGCGGCTGCTGCTACTACTACCACCACCACCACCACCACCACCACCACCGCTGCTGCTGCTACTACAGCTACCACTACTACTATTACTACTACCACCACGACTACCACCACCACTACTACTACCACTACTACAATTACTACTACCACCACCACCACTGCTACTACTACTACTATCACCACTACTACAACCCCTACTACTACTACCACCACTACCACTACTACTATTACTACTACCACCACGACTACTACCACCACCACA